>NC_057795.1:68019209-68020240 GCF_018294505.1 Triticum aestivum | reverse complement strand
ATTTGGTGATCAGGGGGGGGGGGGCTTGCCTGGTTGCTCTGGCAAGAGAGAGGGGTCGTCAACTTCGTAGTCGAATGGGGCGGCAGCAGCGTCGGTCTCGTAGTCTACCGGAGAGAAGAGGGGGAAGAAACAATGAATACAATGCAAACATAAGCATGACGATGCATGACATGACAATAAGCGGTGTTAGGTGTGCCCTAACGCGGTAGTAGGTGATACCAGCGAAAGGGGGAAACATCCGAGAAATTATCCCCGGTGTTTCGCGTTTTCGGACAGGTGAACCGGAGGGGGAAAGTTGTAGATTCACTATGCTAGGGACGCGTGGCGGACGAACGGGCTGCGTATCTGGATTCGTCTCGTCGTTCTAAGCAACTTTTATGTACAAAGTTTTTCCATCCGAGCTACAGATTATTTTATATTAATTTTTAAAGTTTTAAATCATTTTCTAGAATTTTTGGATTTATTATTATTTCGAAAATAAAATTACCAAAACTGCTATGGGTACACAGAGAGGTGTACCCAATAGTGTGCAAGAGGCTGCCAGGCGGGGTCCAGTTGACTGCCCTGTCAGTAGTCAACTGGGACCGTTGACTGGTCAAGAGGGGTCCACTAGACCCACCTGCCAGTGACTGGACTGGCCCAGTCAGCATGTTTGACTGGTCAACGGATCCAGTGGGACCCGCGTGTCATTGAGTGTGAGTTTTAAGCAAGTTTTAATTAATCTAACTAACTAGGTGGGTCCACGTGTCAGTATCACTTAGCAATTAATTGATTTAACTTGAACCCAAACTAATCCTACTGCTAAATTAACAGGACAGGGGCCTATCTGGCCGTGGCATGGCAAGCAGGCCGGCGCGCAAGCGCTTGTGCAGGCAGGGGCCAGCGACGGTGCTGTCGGCAGCGGCGACTAGCACGGCGGCGCGACAAGTAGGCACGCGAGGCGAGACTCACGACGACGGGCGCGGCGAACGCGAGCCCGTCCGGAGCTCGGGCGTGGGGTGTATCGGGGGGCGCGTGGCGCGGGCACCCGC
>NC_057795.1:67738832-68018887 GCF_018294505.1 Triticum aestivum | reverse complement strand
CTGCGAGAGGCCGGGGTGAGGCCAGCGGCGCAGGCAGGGGAGCGGCAAGGCGAGGCGCGCGGCCTAAACAGTGGGGATTCGAGGAGGGAAGGGGAATCGAACAGCGGCTCACAGCGGTGCTTGCCGAAGGCCCGACGAAGACAGGGTTCGTCGGAGAGGCGCATATCGATGGGTGGACGGCCTCATCGATGTCGGGGAAGAAGAGGATGAAGGCGATGCTGCAGTCCGACACTTGGCGATTCCAGATGCTGATGACGTCGAGGAGGTCACGGTGAAGCTCCTGGAAAGCTCCTGGTGGCTCAGAGTGCCAGCGGCCACGACAAGGAGGAGGCGACGATGATGGTCGTCCATGCGCGAGCTCCAATCGAGCGGAGCGAGGTGAGGGAGAGAGATGGAGGAGAATGGGGATTGGGGATTTAGGGTTCATCCGGGGAGTGGTGGTGATCTTATCCACCAGGCAGAGACGGCGGATGGGTGACGGGTGGCAATCCGCGGCGTCGACGCTCGCGCGGCGTCCACCACGGCTCCGTGAACAGAGGAAGATGGTGGAAGGGGGGGAGTTGGGCTGGGTCGGTTCGATAGCTAATGGCTAAGTGCACTGGGGGTCTCCTCTATTTGTTTCCTTTTCCTTTTGTTTCATTTTCTCTTTCTTTTATTTACTCTTTTCTGTTTATTTTACTTTCTGTTATATTAGTTTCTTTAAAATATCAAGTTAGCACCTAATTTAGCATCATCAAATTAGGCCACTGCCAAACCTAGTTTGGACCCAAAATAAATTAGTTTAATATTTTTACATTTTCAAAAGCAATCAAAATATTATTTTAGCCACTGTTTTTAATTAGTTTAGGGCATTTAAACACTTTGTAAAAGATTGGTTCGACCACCAAAACTAGTTAGGGACTATTTGCCACATGATGAACATTTTAGTTTTAATGTTTGAAAACCTTTGCCGTTTGACTTGATTTTGAATTTTGAATTCGAACGGGATTGAACCAATGCGGGTTTATCAATAGTAACCGAGGTGATGTGGCATCATTAGTAGAGGTTCACTGTAGCTTAATTATCCGGGCGTCACAGCGGCGATCCACGTGGCCCTAGGGGCTACCAGGTCGACCTAGGGCAGCCCATAGCCGCCGCGCGCCCTGACGGAGTCCTTCCCGGGCGTGTGGGGTTTCGGGTCTACAAAAGCGCCCGCCAGATTGTCCTACGTACCGCGCTTCCGGACGGGTCTCCTTCGACGTGAGCTGCGGTGCATCACCCGCGGCGTAGAGGGTACACGGTGACGTGTTCGTGTGCGAACACACTTTTTGGCGACTTCGCTGGGGAGGAAGCTTTGAACAGTCTCCAGCCCGTTCTTGCTACGAAGAGATCATCGTCGAGGGTTTGCAATCTGCAAAGGTAATATGAATACCCATCATAATGTATCAGCTAGCCCTAGCTTTATCAATCATGCATCTAATTATGTGCAAGAGTCGATGCAACATAATTTTCATGCTTCAACTTTATATAATTTTAGCAACATGCAACGTATGTATCCCAACTCTCATGCATCGGCAACCCCACAAATCTATATGCCGATGAACAACATGATGATCGGTTAATCAAGTTGAAACACCCCATGTAGGAACTTTCAATGGCATGCAACATAGTGTTTCATCTTTTTATTCATCGACAACTAATTTGCAACATGTTAATCCAAACATGCCGATGGATAGGTAATTGGCCATGCTACTACTAGTTATTCGGCCAATTACCCTCAAACATCATATATATGCTACACCTCATGCTACTAGTTTTTTGGCACCATACGCAACTGTTGATGTCCATAATTCAGCTCCGCACCTTAATAGGCATGGCCGAATAAGTGAAACTTCCACAGGAGCACAAATGCCTTCACCTACTACCGTTGCATATCATGTTCTCCCTACACAATTACAGAATTTCGGCAACATCTCATTGCCAAAAGAGTCTAAGACGATTGGGGGGCAACCATATCCAGACTGGGTAGTTGAGAACAAGCTTACATTCTCTTGGGATTTGTGCAACTCCATTCGAAAGGAACTAATAGAATGCAGGAAGCCTCATGATTTTGCTCCAATAAAAGCTAGAGTTGTGCAAATGATGCATTCACCTAGTGTTGTACCATCCAGTGGACCTCGTAAACAATTGCAAAGTTTCGGCACCTCATTACCGGAAAAGTCTGAAAGTAATGGGGGGCAATCTCATGAGGAGTGGATGGAAATTGAGATGAAAAAGTTTAAAGCTCGCCAAGCTGAGATGTTGGCTAAAATTAGACAAGAGCGAGAAGCCATGCAAATTAAAAAAGATAAAGTTATTGATTCAGGTAACAAAGAAAATCCGGTTATTGGAAAAGCCGAATCAAGTAGTATATATTCTGAGTACATCAAAACCAAAGAGGCAAGCATTATTGAGAAAGGGCATGGAAAGCATAGAAAAACAACCATGCTTGATTTTTCTGAAATTAATGGAATCTACTTCCTACCCTATGAGTTTCGTGCCATAGAAATTGACGAGCTTCAAGGACAAGAACAAGTAGCCGAAGAAAGTTCGGTTGAAAAAGCTCTTCAAATTTATGATGCACGGAATCAAGAAGAAAATTGTGACGGGGTGTTGAGAAGCCATCCAAAAGCAAAGCACGATATTATTCATGCCATGGAATCATCATGATCTCCCAACATATTTGAAGAGGTATGTCTAGTAAGTAATTTACCTATTTTCATATTTGGTCACAACTTTATTGTTGATGCGTCTTGTAGAAAAATTCTCATAAGTAATTTTCAAAGACCAATGAAGAAGGGTAATTTACTTATTAGGAATAACACTGTTACTAAGCATGTCGGTCAATATATTGTACCATTCAAAGAGACCGATTGTGACTTATTACTGCAGCCAAAGCCTTTCCCATTGCTTTATTTAATGTTCATATCTAATTGGGTAGCTTTACTTGCTTCATACTTGGCTTACGCATGGTCTCAATTGAGACGTGTATGTTCTAACTACTTTGATTTCAGAACTTTGAAGGCAAGGTTAAAATCTTTTGGGAAAACTGATGCTAGTATAGTTTCTTATTTAGGGACAACAAAAAAAGAGTGCGAAAGACAATTCATAGCCAAATGGGGATATTCCAAATTTGAACCATTCATTTGCTTAACTCCAAAGCCGTTCTCACATCAAGACCGGCTAGAAGATAAAAGGTATACCTTCAATTCAAACATCTGTGATCAAATCTTTGATTTGTTGTTGAGAAATAATTATATTAGAATTCTTAAGCACCATGTCAAGCCATCAGTCCAAGGACGAATATATCGTAAGTTGCATGATTCATCCAAGCATAATTTTGAGGTTGCAACATGTTTCGTCAAATAGTTAAATCGGCCATTGATATAGGACGATTGAAGTTTGTTGAAACACCAAGAGCTGATCAGTCTATTTCAATTGGTCCCGATGGCAAAAAGTTTTTGCATCGGCTACTTCAAGCCGATCCATTTAAAGAGAAGGTAAAAACTGTAGGTGATGGGGTCAAGCTTTCAAGAAAAGAAGTTGTTGAAGAGCATAATGAACATAATCTTGAGGGTGAGAATTCCATCGAAGCTATAATGGAGACGACAAGGACTGGGGGGCAGCAAGCAAATCCAGTGGTCGATGAAAGCAAACCAAAGGAAAACAAAGGCCGAAATAAGTGCAAATGTAAGAGATCAAAAATCACCTTCGCTGAACTATTGGATAAATATCAAAAGAAGAGTGAAGAGAAAAATGCTTATCGGCCAAATCATGAAAAGAAACCAAGATCACCCCAAGGCACAAATATGAGGATCGGTATTGGCAAAGTGAGCATTTTAATGCAACATATTCATATCCTTATTTTGGGCCGCCAGTGCCAATGTAGTGGATGCATCCCTATGCTCATGTAGATCCATATCCATCATGGGACAGGTATGATACAAGTGCACATTCTCCATCTTATTTTAGATCATCTCACCAATATCATGCGGCTCCGAGAAGATCAACATTTGAACAATCACATGTTAAAGACTGTTTCAATCATAACGAATGGGTACAGAGCTCAAGGAAGAAGAAAGAGGTGGTCAAGCAAGTTTACCGTGTTAAAAGAGATGGTCGTAAGAGGGCAACTTCAGATTTGATCTCAGATGAAAAAGAGATAATTAAAGTGTTGCCATTGGCTACTAAAGGCAATGAGACGAAGCAAGCAATTATCGAGACTCAAAGTGCCAAATCTGAAGAAAAGAAGTTGAGAGTGCACAAGGTAAAACAAGAATTGCCATTGCTTCAAACAAAATCACAGCCGAGGTGCCCACTCGGCTTATCGTATTGGCGAAAGAAGGAATTACAAAAACTTAGTGCACAAGAGCTGAAAAAGAAGAACATGGCATGGGTTCCCAAGAGGAGCAGTCAAAATAAAAATGATGTGCAACCTTCTATTGCAACAAGTGTTACAAAAGTAAGAAAGAGAAGGATGGAAGCCAAAAACAATTAAGCCGAAGGTTTGCATCACCCCATCAAAATCTTCGGTTAGCACATCATCCATATTCTTCAACCATCCCATTGATGCCTTTGCCATGGAATTCATCATCAGGTATGATAAATTACCCTCCCTGGATTTATTTTGATCCATGGAAGCGACATAATTTTCTGCATCATGAGAGGGTATTACCAAATCTCTATGCATTTTATTAGCTACGTTTTTTCTTGCTAATCCAAAGGGCTGAAATATTTGATTGCTATTTCATTTGTTTATTTCGGCTATACATGATTTGGTGAATGAATTCTACATGGACCTTATGTTAATGGCCGATATTTTTCTATCGCCCTAAGTATATGTCAAAGTATGGTTGATGTAGTATCCTAACATCGTCCTTAGTTCAATTAGAGGCCAAAACGAGGTACATGTTCATTGATATTGCCCTTGTCTTTCTAGTACTATGGAGATTATTTTCGATTGTTAAATTTGTGGCAATGGCCAAGTTGTTTGGTGTTGTTTATTTATCTCCAAATGGAGCTATTTTGTGAAGCCTCATGCCGCTTAATATATTTTTGCACAACGAACAAAGCCGAATATGCATTGTCATTCGGATTGGAGCTTTGCCTTTCTATATGTGCTATACATATTGAGGCTTCCGGCGATTCGTTATTAGTAGTGCAACAAATATCGAAGGGTTATCAATGTTTTGACGAATCACTTATAGTTTATCTTTTGGTATGTCTAGATGCAAGATTTACCTTGGGTTGCTTTAAAATTGTTTATATATCTAGACATGACAATTCGAAAGAGTTGGCACAGCACGCATCCGGCTACAATGTTAACCATGGTGTATTGCGTTTCTATCAATAGCCGATGCTAGGTCTTGTCAACATAGATAAGGCCGAATCGAAGCCCACCGCTTCGGCCATTAATGAAACTTTTATGTAGGCGAAGTAAGGATTGGAGGAAGTTCATTCTTGATTATCTGCAAAATCCTAGCGAAAGGGTGAACAATATGGTTCGGAGGATGGTTTTGATCTATGGAACCTTATCACCGGATTGTTATAGAAGCTGAAAAGTTTTCACCCAAGTTTGCATCAAGAGGTTCAAACAAACAATGGCCAATATATACTTATAGTCCTAAGAACATGCAAGATGGCCGATGGAGTGTTGACATCGTCCTTAGAACAAGCTATGCGGAATTTATTTTTCAGCACACAAGCTTTGCCGGAAAACGGGGGGGGGGGGGGCATGTGTTGACACCACATTTTGGCATGGTCAAAAACATAATTAAGAAGACCTCGAATGGAGAAGTGCTCAAAGTGATAAAGTTTTGTATCGTCAAAAGGTGAAGCTTTGATATTTGGGTCATAGCCATCCGGTCTTACCTCTAAGGCCGAAGTTGTATTCGAAGTACTCAGATTTTGTATTCAGAACACTATTCGGCTGATTACGCCCCCCAAGATGGCCCCATATGGGAAACGTTTCTACACGAATTATCTTTATCTCGCCGAATCGATCGATTTTGATATAAACAATGTATAAATTGGAGTATGTATGCAAAAGATAGAGCCAAAACGGTGTGCTGCATAAGTCTGCCCCAGAAGTTCCGGGCAAAACTTCCGCGGAGGTTCCGGGCTAAACAGAAACTTTGCACGTGGTGCGCCCCGAAAACTAGAATTTCAACATTATTTGCAGATTTTCGGGGCCAATTTCTACATCACGATGACCTCGGATGTAAAAGTGATCAACTAAGGAATTTTTCTGCATTGCAAGATCTACAACTTTGCTTTTGGGACCATCGCGATCCGAAGCCATATGCGACCTGCAGGAGCTGTGCAAGAGGGCTACTTGATGTAATTTTAGCCCGAAAGTTCCGGGCTGGCCGGATCTTCCGGACCTCGTAGTCCGAGTTAGGTTATCTTTTGATGTTTTGGATGGGATTTGAGTCCTTTTCTTGTACAGAAAGTCCAGCCGCCTCATATATATGTAAGAGGTGACTGCCGATTGAATAACAACACACAATCGAACAATCAATCCCGATCAGAACAACATATCGAGCAGATGAACATGCACACCTGTATGTATCCAGAATAGTCAGTCTGCATGGAGCACCCCGAGCCATCACTTCTGACCAAGGTTCACTTTTTACCTCCGATTTTTGGTCCCGCCTCCATCAAGCCTTGGGGACAATGTTAAAATATAGTACCGCTTATCATCCTCAGACTGATGGACAGACAGAACGAGTAAACCAAATACTCGAAGATATGCTGCGAGCTTGTGCTTTGGCCCAAGGACAAAAATGGGAAGATTGTTTGCCATATGCTGAGTTCTCTTATAACAATAGCTTCTAGACTAGTTTAAAGATGTCACCGTATGAGACTTTGTATGGCCGTAAGTGTCGCACTCCTTTAAATTGGACTCAAACTGCAGATAGCCATATTTTTGGAATGGATCTCATGCTGGAAGCCGATAAGCAAGTCAAGGAAATCAGAGACAGATTGCAGTTGGCCAAATCTCAATAGAAGAGTTATTATGATGCAAAGCACCGCCAGATCAGTTTCGAACCCGGAGAACACGTATACCTTCAAGTCACGCCTATGAAAGGAATCAATAGATTTCAGACTCGTGGAAAGTTGGCACCCAGATTTATTGGCCCATTTCCCGTTATGTCACGAGTGGGTACTATTGCATATCAGTTGGAACTACCCCCTGAATTGTCGGACGTGCACAACGTGTTTCATGTTTCACAGTTACGGCGATGCATATTGCCGCGTGAGAAAAAGACTGATATAACAGAAATAGAGCTGGCAAATGATTTAACATATGAAGAGAGGCCGGTTAGAATCTTGGATCAGATGGAAAGAGTCACTCGTAATAAAGCAAGGAAGTTTTACAAAGTCCAATGGGAGCATCACACAGAGTCAGAATCAATGCGGGAACCGGAAGAATTTCTAAGAGCACATTATCCAGAATGGTTTTTCCAAGCAACCGAATCTGGAGGATGAGATTCATTCTAAGTGGGGGAGGTTTGTGACAGCCTGGTTTTTGCCCCCTCTTCTTTGCCTGATTTTCAGTTGGTTTGAATTTGAAATTTGGAGTTTTTAAATCTTTTCATATGGACTTAACCACTTGGGTACCCCTTGACTTTCACCCAAGTGCTTCATCTCCCGCTCTAACCATCACTCCATCTCTGGTTCACCTCAAGATAATATTTGGAATATTTTTCTTTAATGATTCATTTTCCCCTCTTAAACCCTAGCTAGCTCAATGTGCTCCAAAGCAACCCCAATTTTTCTTGCCCATAAAATTCTCAGAAAAATCCCAATTATTCTTTGAACCCTAGGGCACCTTTCTGAGCAAAAATATTCCATGACTTTTTGGAATATTTTGGCTACAGAAAATAATTTCTGTTGTGGACAAAAATGATAGTTTCTACATCAACCACCACTTTACTAGCTCCATTGTAGCTGGTTTTTCTTGTGCATCATCACCTTAGTAGATGATTGCTAACCTCCAAAGCCCAGCCCTTGACTCCCAGTGGTTTGACCACAGCAAGCCCTTAAAGTTACTGTCCAGAAACTTACCAGGAGTGTGAAATCAATTCTACTTCACCTGAAACCAAACCCCAGCGTGGTAACATTCAAAACTACCACGAACAACACACCAGACATGAAGTTTAGGCTTAGGTCAGCCTGAGGTCATAGTTCACGCGGTGACCGCATTCGTCCAGTTGTGCTGGCATGCAACTGACACGCTCTGAGTGCTACCGAGCGCTCTGTTGCGCGCGTGGTCGCTGCCCCGCCTGCCTGAGCGTGCCAAACTGCGCCACCATCATCGTCTTGACCCCCTTAACTTCGCGCTGGCACTCGTCGACGCCGAAGTTCGCCGCAGCGGGCACGGGCATGGTCCGGCCAATGCCACAATGCGCGACGCACTGTGTTCGTCGTCTTCCTCTCGCCCCTGTGCTCATCCCCGTTCGCCAACAGTCCTCGCGTGAGCTACGTCTTCTTCTCCCTCTCTCACTAACGCCGTTCATCGCCGGGCACCACGGCCAGGTGTCCACCGGCGGAGCCCGAACCCCCCTCGCCGCTCGGCTATAAATAGGGCCACCCCAAGCCTCCTCGAGCACCCTCCTCCACTCCCACACACTCCACAAGCGCGTAGAAAGCCGTAGCCCGGCCGGGTAGGCCGTGGGCCGTTGTCCCCGAGCTCGAGCTCTCCGGCGATCCCCTTGGGTCGTCTCCGCAGCTCCAGCCCTTCCCAGGCTAGGGCAACCCTTCCAGGGCCTCCGCCACTCTCCGGTGGTGCCGTTCCGCCCGGTTGGAGCCCCTGGAGTCGCCTCTGGTCGCCGTCATCTTCACCTCCAGCGACCGCTGCTCTTTGCCTCCGCTGGAGAGGCTGATTCTGGCGCCGTTTGACCACCCCTAGCCATTCTACGGGTACGGGCAGGTGCGCCTCCGTCTCCTCTCTCGATCCCTCCCTCTTGTTTTGGCCAAGGAGCCCTCGCCGCTGGCGTGCGCTCCGACAAAGCCTCACCGCCCTCTGTTTTCCTCTCCCCCTCCACCTCACCTGACTAGCGGGGCCCGCTAGTCAGCCACTCAGTACACGCGCGAAGCGGTACAAGTGGTGGCGCCCTGAGGCTTTACGCCTTCGACGTCACCCCCCCTCAGTCTGTTTATTTAAATTTAAATTTTAATTAAATCCAGAGAACTTCAAACGGCCAAAACTTTTTAACCATAAGTCCAAATGAATTGATTCTTTTTTGCATTGTGTTCTTTGTGCAAAAATCTAGCAGCTCACCCAAGATGGGATTTTTCCCTACTGTCTAGATTTTCTGGTGAATTTCAGAAGGTTTCTTGATGATTTCTTTTTGTGTTTTTAAATATTTTCAGAAGGTCAGGCTTGTCTTGAGGATCACTAGGAAGCTTGTGAACCTCATCTGCACTAAGGCAAGCCACAGAAACTTTTTCATGGTGCCATTACAATATTTGTTATTTTCTACTTGAACAAATGATTATCCATGCATTTCAATTATTATTATGTTAATTATATTCTATAGATGATTGTTAAAGTAAACATGCTTGATTTACAGAAAGTTTGAAATGAACTTAGTTGGTAAAGAAACAAGGATTTAGTTTTTGGGTGATGAAAGGATAATATGGTTATGGGTATAAATAATTAGTGGAGTTATTTTCTTGCATGTGTAAAAATGATAAACTTGCTAGAAAAGATTATGTTTGAAGTGAGGTTTGATCGTAACCAGAGAAGTGTCATGAGTTGTTAATGCTCAGTGTGGATATAGTTGACTCAGTCATTCCCGTTGATATGTGATGCATATGTTAGTGTTGAATGTCATGGCATTATGACGCCGGTTATCTTCACTTTAAGTTGAACCTGATAATAACTCAACTTGAATACATTGTTGACCGGGTCATGGTGCCGCTGAATCGAGTTTTTTCCAGTGCAACCACATTTTCCGGTATGGGACGGCCTTTATTCGTTCCGTTGTCATGCCTCTGGTCGATGCCTCCAACTAGGGAAGGTTATGGGCATGCGGTACCCTAGCCCGGTAAGCAGACATAACCTTGTGTGCCCGTTGTTGAGTTTATGGTACCGGTTCCCCGTGTGGGATCATTTATGTTTAGCCACGATGGTGGTCGTTGTGTCTTTGGTAGACACGGGGCCACCCAGGACTAGCCCGATGGGGAGTAAGTCGGAGTGGCCGGGAGAGTGTCATGGCAATGGAGGGGTTTCGTCGAAATGCCGTTGGTCCACCCGAATGGGAGTGCGAGGCCATGGGTTACGTGGTGTGGGTCCAGTGCGCTACCTCTGCAGAGTGTATTAATCTATCGATAGCCGAGTCCACGGTAAAGGACACGCTCAAAAGTAGGTCACACCATCGGTCAACATTTAATAAATCTTGCACACTAAGTTATAAATTTTGCACTGTTGTTGGTGGCGGGAAGGCCGTCGTGTTGATTCGGACCAGATGTTGGTCGTGGTTGTGATCGCCGGAAGGATCACTGTTTGAGACCAAATATAGGTCGTGGTTGTGATCGCCGGAAGGATCACTGTTTGAGACCAAATATTGGTCGTGGTTGTGATCGCCAGAAGGATCACTGTTTGAGGCCAAATATTGGTCGTGGTTGTGATCACCGGAAGGATCACGAGATGTCTCTAGGTTGGTACGTTTGTGATCGAAGAGTGATCACGTTTGGTAAGCCAGTCCGGGAGACTTTTATCACAAGAGCATCGTCACAACATGTTCGATATATTGTTGCATTATTATGAATTGGTTAATTGTCATGATATTGTCTGTTATTATGTTTATGCTTGTTGTGAGCTTGCAAGTATATTCAATGTACTGACCTGGCGTGTCATTGCCAGATTTCAGGAAAGTCCCGTTGGAAATGAGTGTTGTCCGAGTCTAGATCGTGTCCACATCGGTGTCCCTGTGCTATGGAGTTCCGCTACGACGTTGTTCCGCTGCCGCGTACTTGTCGTGATTGAGGCCCCTTTATGTTTACTAAATAATGTACATATTGTTCAGCTGCACCGTGTGTGCCGCCTGGCCTCGCCAACTATTGTAATGTAAACTCTGCTCCGCTAGCATCAATAAAGCGATTGTTTTCTGTACCAAGATGTTGTGTTTTGCCA
This sequence comes from Triticum aestivum, assembly GCF_018294505.1. Taxonomy (NCBI): domain Eukaryota; kingdom Viridiplantae; phylum Streptophyta; class Magnoliopsida; order Poales; family Poaceae; genus Triticum; species Triticum aestivum. The sequence goes on along the minus strand of NC_057795.1, from coordinate 68,007,726 downwards.
GAAGACAAAGTCTCTGAGCTGTTAATGCATGATAAACCGGTTGCTCTAAGCCGGGGTGCCACACATACTATCTGCCCTCCGCTTGTCGCTAGCTGACCTCCGTCCCACCTTATCCCCTCGCCTGTCCCAAGCTAGGCCGTGCCGCAACTAGCCCGATAAGCTGCTCATGCGGTCCCACTACCCACCCTCTACTCGCCATTAGCCCCAATCACCAATTCCTGATGCCTCGCCCCACTGGTGGAAAAAGGGCCTTTGGTCGCGGTTCGCAACTGCCATTAGTCGCGGTTGCGCAACCGCGACCGAACGGGCGCGACTAAAGGCCCCCCCCTTTAGTCGTGGTTGCTTAAGAACCGCGACTAAAGGCCCGTCCACGTGGGCGCCAGGTGGCCGTCGGGGCGGAGGACCTTTAGTCGCGGTTCTTCTGGCCAACCGCGACTAAAGGCCGCCGCAGGTTTAGGGTTTTAGCCCCCCCCCCCCTTAAACCTGTTTTCTGTTTAATTTGTATTGTTTTATTTCTTTTGTGCTTTATTTTAATTTTGAAGGAGTTTCATATATTCTACGGTACTACATACATGCATATGAATGTACAATTTCAAATAAATTTGAAATTAGAACCAAAAAGAATTCAAGAGGAATATACAATATATATTCAATATCATCGGATGACCATATACAATTTTGAACAATACATGATTTAATGCATATAAAGTTCTACGTCCTCGTAATAGTGTTCTCCTTTAGGATGGAGGACTTCCCTGCTGAACCATCCAGCTAGTTCCTCTTGAAGTGGTCGGAAGCGAGCTTCTGGACTAAGCATCCACCGGAGGTTATTCCTCTGAGCATTGGTATCACTCGGAACCCGCTCAGAGGTGTATCTCCGGATCATCTCACAGACATAGTATCCACATAGATTGGTCTCCGGTGGCTGAATATCCCCAGCATTCTTAGCCTTTAACATTTTGAATTCTAGCTCTTTTTTGAATTCACCGACCTTTGTATCTACGAACCGTCTCCAAACCCTACGAGGCAAAGAAAATTAAATGAACAAGAGAGTTATTAATTAGTTACTTGATATTAGGAAATGAACGAAATAGGTCGATCGATATAGAGCGCAAATGAATGAAAATAATTACTTCTGCAGCATTCTTCTCATGCCGCCCCAAAGCTTTGGATCCATATTCACAGAGTCGTGGACGAGACATTCTGAGGTGTTAACTTTAATTACTAGCAGAATCCAGTGGAACCTGCGGACACGATACATGCACAGTACGTCATGCATAACTCATCGATTAGCCGGCCACATACCATGCATGGAGTAAACAAAAGAGAATGTGCTCAAGACAGAAACACTCACTCAAAATGGTAAGGAAATAGAATATCACTTTTGAGTTCCTGCTTTGTAAGAAACTGCCACAGGTCTGCCTCCACGTCGGCGGGGTAACGCTCCAACACATGTCCATTAACGATGTGTGGGTCAATGAACCCAACATCATGGATGTTCCTTACTCTGCATTCCTTAATCTTCATTCTGCATGTATAATAGCGGACACAACAATATAGTTAGGACATATATATAGTGCAGGCAATATGAACGAGATGGGGTAGAAATTAATAAATCACTTACAGAACGTAGCAACTGATGATAGATTTATCGAGCTCGCGCAGATTGAAAAGCTGGAACAATTCACTCAGTTCAATTTGTACATAGTAATGTTTGAAGTGATGCTCATGTCTAACTTCCGCATAAATATATTCTTTGGCGTTTTTATTTTTTATGTAACCCTTGTACCATTTCAGCAGACCTTTCATTTGTGGAGGTAGATCCTTTTCCTGCGCAGGCTCGACGAGAGGCCCATTCTTGACATATGTAATTACTACCTCCTTCACTGGCGCCTCATCAAGGCCTAACAGTTCACGAAGAGTAATACCTAAGTTGGCTGCTTGTTCTCTGGCACTCGTTACAGTCAATCCCTGTGCTGCCGCAGCTTGTATGATCTCGGGGGCATCCGGACAGAAGGCTTCCACTATAAGCGGGGCAATCGATTGTTTACTTTGTTCCCCGAGCTGGGCAACTTGTTTCCCGCTTTTTTTACTTTCGGCCTTCTCCCGCTCTTTGTTCTCCTTGAACATGAGTGCCTGCCTGCGAAGTTCACGTGCATAGTCGTTAGGCAGATTCTTCGCGGCTTGGGACGGTGTGCTCAAAAATGACTTAGCCCACTTCTTTTGCTCATCAGAAAATACTGGCTTGGGCTCGGGCTCTCTTTTCTTCTTGCAGTCCGCCTTCCATTTCTCCAAATCAGCAGCCGCGGCCGCGTCGACTTCCTCGGCACTACGTTCCCAAGGCCTTGTGGGGAGAGGCTTCAGTGATGGCTCCGGTACCTTTGTGGTCTTAGGTACATAAGGGTCCGGGTTAATAATCCAGGACTGCTTCTGCTTCTTTGCCGGAGGTGGATTGGGGGGCGGCGTCTGATCACCCGCCGGACGAGGACTGGGGGGCGGCGGCTGATCACCCGCCGGACGTTGTGGACTGGGGGGCGGCGTCGGCTGACGTGACGGAGGTGTAGGTGAACCGCCACCACCACCACCACCACCACCACCGCCACCGCCACCACCACCACCGTAGGGGGGTGGACTTGTTGTCCTTGGCGCCTCGCCTGGAAACTTGATAAACTTCTTTTGCCATAGAATGAAATGGCGCTTGACATCTCCAAGTCTTTTCTCCCCTTCAGGTGTAGCAATGTCAATCTCCAGGTCCTCAAACCCTTGGACTATGTCCTCCACCGTGACACGAGCATAGCCATCTTGAATGGGGTTGTTGTGGTGGAGTGCTCCAGGTAAACATGGTAAAGCACTGCCGATGGCTACCTTCATGGACATGTTCCCGATAGGATAATACAGATGACATTCTTTCATCTCCTTTATATCGTCCACGGGGTAGCGAGGAGGCTCCGGTGAAGTAATTTCGACCACCAGAGGCTCCGGTGCAGTAATTTCGACCACCAGAGGCTCCGGTGCAGTAATTTCGATCGTCGGTGCATCTGCACCAGCCGGTGGGGCCTCCGTGGAAGCCACGCTGCTTCTCCGCTGCTGGCTTCCGAGATCCGCTGGATGATCTTCATGCTGCACCCGAGCTGCATCTCTTTCGGCTACTAGTACACTCATGGTTTTCTTCATCACATCCATTTCCGATGCCAACCGCGCCACAACATCTGCTTCCCGATCCATCTTTCTCTTACGGCTTCTGTAACCGTACGGGTCATCGTTCTGGGGGAACCCTATTTTCCACGGAATGTGCCCCATGCCTCGTACACGTCCTCCGTGTTCAGGATTCCCGAGGGCTTTTGTCAGCGCGTCGTTCTCTCTGTTGAACTTGATCTTCCCCTGTTGAGCATCCCTCATTGCGTTAATAAGGGCTTGGGTGGGTTTAATTAATTTGCCCCGGTAAACACACTCCCCTGTCTCCGGGTTCAGCGTTCCCCCATGCCCGTACCACCAGCTTTTGGCCCTTGGGTCCCATCCCTCCGTACCTGGACGGATTCCTCGCGCCCTCAGCTCGTTCTCCATCTTCTCCAACCTAGGCACCCAAATGCGATACCCTCCTGGCCCCATAACATGATTGTACTCCTTCTTAGCCGCATTTTCCTTATTTTTTTCGATATTTGAATGAACTGCTCCGATTTCTTTTGCTTCACAAATTCTGGCCAATCATGTTTCAGTTTCTCATATTGTCCTTTGAAATCCGGAGTCTTGTTCTGCTTGACAAAGTCATGGGCTAGATTTTGCTTGAATTTCCGGAATGCGTCGGCCATCTTATGAAGAGCGAACTGTTTGACTAGCCTCCTCCTCTCCTTGTTTTCCTCAATCTTGTTACCCTCCTCATCGAATTTGTTGTATTCCGGAGGTAGAACGAAATGTTCCATAAGCTTCTTGAAGCAATCTTTTTTTGTTCTCTTATCGACAAAAGTGAAACCATCAATTCGTGCCTTCTTTGGCTCATTCCACTCCTGGACGGTGATCGAGACGTTGTCTCTAACAATGGCTCCGCATTGGCTGACAAACTTGGTGGCGTTCTTGCGGGGCTCCAGCGGCCTGCCGGTTGCACTGTCGACAACCTCGATGGTGCATGTTTCTCCTTGTTTCATCGTCTTGGTTGCGCCACGCTTTGACGACGTACTCGATTGTTTCGACGATCCGGCCGAGGGCTAAAATAAGAAAGAGAGTCGCGCGCGTTAGTACACACATATTTATTCAAATCAGTTAGTTTGTATCACCAGAGGCTCAATGTATATATATACCTCGGCGCCGGAGGTGGTTGCTACTTCCATTTGAAGATCGTCGTTTATCGACGTTTGTTCGGCATCATCTTGCTGACGGCGCCCTTCATCTTCACCGTCAAGGTTCAGATAAGAAGAGATATCATCTTCTTCTTCTCCGGTCGGCACATATAGAATATCGCCGTTTATGATGCCGAACATATGTGCTTCACCGTCCGGATCATAGTTGTCCATAATCGGGTCAGCTCTATCGTCCGCCATTATGTCAGTCCTGAAAACATGTAGTAAAAACAAATTAATTAAGTGAAGAAGGGGGGCGGTGGCGGTGGCGGTGGCGAAAGGGCGGTGGCAAAAGGAGGGGGCGAGGAAGGGGTGGGAGAGGGTGTCGCGGTAGAGCGCGAGACGGGGCGGCAGACGACGGCGTCACGGAGAGGGAGGAAATTCCAATTTGTCATGTCGCGAACCCAAAATGGGCCGGCCCAGGTGAGCTACGTCCTGTGAGACGCGTCGACTTTTTGATGCAAAGAGCGTCACACAGGGCTGGATATGGCCGAGCCTGGGTCTTAGCCGGGCTGCAGTTGCAGCCTCCGCGGCTGTACTGCTGCTAATGCACCGGCCCGTTGTAGCCGACGCCGAAACAGTGATTAGGATACGTTGGAATTTCCTATATGACGCTGTCTGCGTCAAACTGTCGAGCGAACACACCTACGAGGGTTCCCAACCCTTTTTTTATTTTCATTTCTTTTCCTTTCTTTTTCTGTTTCGTTTTTCTTTCCTTTTTTGTTTATTGTTCTTTTTCTTTTTCTTTTTCTTTTTAAAAATGTTCTCCTTTGTTTATTTTCTTTTTCTTTTTCTTTTTTTTATTTTCATTTCTTTTCCTTTCTTTTTCTGTTTCGTTTTTCTTTTCTTTTTTGTTTATTGTTCTTTTTCTTTTTCTTTTTCTTTTTAAAAATGTTCTCCTTTGTTTATTTTCTTTTTCTTTTTCTTTTTTTATTTTCATTTCTTTTCCTTTCTTTTTCTGTTTCGTTTTTCTTTTCTTTTTTGTTTATTGTTCTTTTTCTTTTTCTTTTTCTTTTTAAAAAATGTTCTCCTTTGTTTATTTTCTTTTTCTTTTTCTTTTGTTTATTTTCATTTCTTTTCCTCTCTTTTTCTGTTTCGTTTTTCTTTTCTTTTTTGTTTATTGTTCTTTTTCTTTTTCTTTTTCTTTTTAAAAAATGTTCTCCTTTGTTTATTTTCTTTTTCTTTTTCTTTTTTTTTATTTTCATTTCTTTTCCTTTCTTTTTCTGTTTCGTTTTTCTTTTCTTTTTTTGTTTATTGTTCTTTTTCTTTTTCTTTTTCTTTTTAAAAAATGTTCTCCTTTGTTTATTTTCTTTTTCTTTTTCTTTTGTTTATTTTCATTTCTTTTTATTTCTTTTCCTTTCTTTTTCTTTTCTTTCTCTCTCTCTCTCTCTCTGCTCTCTCTCTCTCTGCTCTCTCTCTCTCTCTCTCTCTCGATCAACGCCGGCGAGGCCGGCCGCCGGCGAGGGCGGCGAGGCCGGCCGCCGGCGTTGAGGGCAGCGAGGCGGCGCGGTGGTGGGCGAGGGAGGCCGTCGGGCGGCGTACTAGGGCGAAAGGGGGCGGCGGGCGCCGTACGTGGGCGAGAGGGGGCGGCGGGCGACGGCGGGCGGCGTCGAGGGCGCGGGCGACGGCGGGCGGCGTCGACGGCGGGCGGCGTCGAGGGCGAGGGCGGCAGGCCTTCGGCGCGGCAGAGAACGAGCGGAGAAATGGAGGCGACGGGTCGGGCGCACGTATTTATAGCCCCCCCCCTTTAGTCGCGGTTGGGGAGGCGACCCGCGACTAAAGGGCCTTTAGTCGCGGTCGGGGAGGCGATCCGCGACTAAAGGGTAACCTTTAGTCGCGGTTGGGAGGCGACCCGCGACTAAAGGGTAACCTTTAGTCGCGGTTGGGGAGGCGACCCGCGACTAAAGGACTTTTTCGTTCCCGCGCGCAACCACCTTTAGTCGCGGTTGGGCAGGCCAACCGCGACTAAAAGTATTTTCCAAATACTTTTTCTTTTTCAAAATGTTAAAAATACAAATAATATATCAAAAAATTCAGAAAAATAAAACTAATTCAATTCAAAATTCTAAAAATACAAATAATATATCGAAAAATTCAGAAAAAAAAACTAATTCAATTCAAAATGTTAAAAATACAAATAATATATCAAAAAATTCAGAAAAATATTCTTGTGCTTCTCAAAGTACGGAGCCACCAAGCTGGAATTGGTCAGTACAGTGTGGTGTGCTTCAGTCAGAGAATGGCCGTCCATACATATCGTTGATTTCCTTCCGATCGTGCCTTTTCCACTTAGTCTCCCCTCGTGCCGCGATCGAGGAAGACCAATCGGCTTAAGGTCAGGAACAAAGTCAACACAAAACTCAATTACCTCCTCATTTCCATAGCCCTTGGCGATGCTTCCTTCTGGCCTAGCACGGTTACGAACATATTTCTTTAATACTCCCATGAACCTCTCGAAGGGGAACATATTGTGTAGAAATACAGGACCGAGAACGAAAATCTCTTCGACTAGGTGAACCAGGAGGTGCGTCATAATATTGAAGAAGGATGGTGGGAACACCAACTCGAAACTGACAAGACATTGGATCACATCGTTCTGTAACTGTGGTAGAACTTCTGGATTGATTACCTTCTGAGAGATTGCATTGAGGAATGCACATAGCTTCACAATGGCTACTCGAACATTTTCCGGCAGGAGCCCCCTCAAAGCAATCGGAAGCAATTGCGTCATAATCACGTGGCAGTCGTGAGACTTCAGGTTTTGGAACTTTTTCTCCGCCATGTTTATTATTCCCTTTATATTGGACGAGAATCCAGACGGGACCTTCATACTGCTCAGGCATTCAAAAAAGATGACCTTCTCTTCTTTGGTCAGAGCGTAGCTGGCACGACCTTGAAACCATTCCGGATGCCGGTCATCAGGGTCTTTCAAACGTTGCTGGTCCTGCCGTGCTTCCTTTGTATCATTTGTCTTCCCATACACGCCCAAGAAGCTTAGGAGGTTCACGCAAATATTCTTCGTAACGTGCATCACGTCGATTGCAGAGCGGACATCTAGGACTTTCCAATATTCTAGCTCCCAGAATATAGATTTCTTCTTCCACATGGCTGCGTGCCCGTCAGCTCCCTTCGGAACTGATTGTCCGCCAGGACCCTTTCCAAAGATGACTTTCAAATCCTTGACCATATCAAATACCTCAGCACCAGTGCGTTCCGCAGGCTTCGGCCGGTGATCTGCCTTGCCGTTGTAATGCTTGCCTTTCTTTCTTACTGGATGAATTTTCGGAAGAAATCGACGATGCCCAAGGTACACGTTCTTCTTACAATTTGGCAAATGTACACTTTCAGTCTCATGTAAGCAGTGCGTGCATGCATTGTATCCCTTATTTGACAGTCCCGAAAGGTTACTAAGAGCAGGCCAATCGTTGATGGTTACGAAAAGCAACGCTCGTAGGTCAAATTCCTCTTGTTTGTGCTCATCCCACACACGGACACCACCCCACAGCTGTAAAAGTTCATCAACTAATGGCCTTAGGTACACATCGATGTCGTTGCCGGGTTGCTTCGGACCTTGGATGAGCACTGGCATCATAATGAACTTCCGCTTCATGCACAACCAAGGAGGAAGGTTGTAGATGCATAGAGTCACGGGCCAGGTGCTATGGCTGGAGCTCTGCTCGCCAAAAGGATTCATGCCATCCGTACTTAGAGCAAATCTTATGTTCCTTGCGTCAGCTGCAAAATCTTTGAACCATCTGTCGATCTTTCTCCATTGCGTTCCATCTGCGGTGTGTCTCAACTCCCCGTCCGACTTACGGTCCTCTTTGTGCCATCGCAACAACTTGGCATGCTCTTTGTTCCTGAACAGACGTTTCAACCGTGGTATTATAGGAGCATACCACATCACCTTGGCGGGAACCCTCTTCCTGGGTTTCTGGCCCTCAACATCGTCACCAGGGTCATCGCCTCTGATCTTATAACGCAATGCAGTGCATACCGGGCATTCATTCAAATTCTCGTATTCACCGCGGTAGAGGATGCAGTCGTTGATGCATGCATGTATCTTCAGAACCTCTAAACCTAGAGGGCAGACAACCTTCTTTGCTTCGTACGTACTGGCGGGCAACTCGTTATCCTTTGGAAACATATTCTTCAACATTTTCAGCAAGTTTTCAAATGCCGAGTCAGCTACACCTGCCTCTGCCTTCCATTTCAGCAAATCCAGTGTGCAGCCCAGCTTTTTCAGACCATCATCGCATCCGGGGTACAGCGCCTTTCTGTGATCCTCTAACATGCGATCCAAATTCTCCCTCTCCTTTTCAGTTTCGCAGCGTCTCCGTGCATCAGCAATGGTCCGACCAAGATCATCAACGGGATCATCACGTGCCTCTTCTTCACCTTCCCCTTCACCTTCAGCATCCTCCATGAAAGTATCACCGAAATGAGCAAGATAGCTTTCATCGATGAAATCATCCCCTTCTTCATCTTCTTCCATTATAACCCCTCTTTCTCCATGCTTGGTCCAACAATTATAGCTTGGCATGAAACCGTGCCGAAGCAGATGCATGTGAACATCTCTTGAGGAAGAGTAACCTTTCTGATTCTTACAGATAACACATGGACAGATAACAAAACCCCCCTGCTTGTTCGCATTAGCCACTACGAGGAAATCTTTCAAACCCGTAGTGAACTCGCCGGAGAGTCGGTTACCGTACATCCATTGCCGATTCATCTGCATTATTATAATATAAAATATATAATTAACCATCATGCATTTGTTAAACTAACTAGCTACAAACAATATAAATTAAACAATGAACTGCACACATGCATATTTTATCAATGACACATCAAAGGTTCATCAAGTTGCTAACCGCGATCGAGGAGTGTGGCTCCAACACTTCATGTCATGTTTGTTTCATACTCTTGGGGCATTTCATCAAACACCTTATGTGCATAAGAGGAACCAAAAGCAAACCTAGCTACACCCACTTGTGAAGAGAATGGCTCCAAATGGCTAAGTGTTGGCTGCTGGATGGGTATATATAGGGGAGGGGCTTTAGTTGCGGTTGGCCTGGCAAACCGCGACTAAAGGTGCCCGAAGGCCTTTAGTCGCGGTTGTCCTAGCCAACCGCGACTAAAGACCCTCACGTGCGCCAGCTAGCCACCGAGCGCCCTGGGCCCAGGCCTTTGGTCGCGGTTCACCTCCAGAACCGCGACTAAAGGTCCCATTAGTCGCGGTTCCTACAGCTTCGCGACTTATGGGGCTGGACGGAAGCCTGTTTTTCCACCAGTGCCCGCCATGATGATCCATTGAACCACCGCATAAACTGCTACAGACTCACGACTTGATTTTTGCCAACCTTAATGTCCTCCTAAACTTGTCTATTAACAATTGTATAGAAGACTCACACATAGAAAATGCAATAAATCGTGGGAAAACTCACATGTGCCAACCACAAGGTCAATTGGTGGATCACAACAACAAGCGGCCGGTAAGACGGTGTCTCTCCTGTGATGATCGATATTGACAACGTTGACGGTTGTAACGCTCTGAGTGTTGCATCGCCGAGAAAACAAGGCCATCATGTTATGGCCAAGTGTGCTGAAGGGGAACAAGCAGATCAAGAATAATGACCGACAAAGAAGGTGCATGCCTGACGAAACTGAAGATGGCCCGAGCAACACAAATTCAGAAGTGACGGCATAGTTGGCTGGACTGTCACAACTCAACGAGACCTTCCACTCCCTGTCACGATCAATGAAGCTCATCAATTTGAATTGTCGTGGTGCGAGCGGATGAGTTGACAAGTGGTCAATCATCAACGAGCCAACACCGTGGAAAACAGAGAAACAATAAAGAGAAGAGAGGCACGACACGTGCCCTTGGCAAAAAAAATTGCGTGCGCGTGTTCAACGTCTACTTTGATGTGATCGATCCTGTGGGCAGAATTCCAACAATTGGTATCTAGAGCAAGGTTCAGGAATCGAGCGCTTGCCCCGGGGTTGCGACCCGACTAGCGCCTCGGGGCGGGCGATATGGTTGCTGGGTGGCGTAGCGACGAGGAGTGGCGGGCGATATGGTCGCTGGGTGGTGCAGCGACGAGGAGTGGCGGGCAATGTTGTCGCTGGGTGCTGCAGCGATGAGGAGGATCGGGAGATTGTCGTTCGGCGGAGCGACATGGAGGAAGACGGCGGGATGTCGTCGGCAAGGCAGTGGATGGAGATCGTTGACGGGGGCGGTGGTGCGGTGATGCGGTGCCGGAAAGTCGTCAGGATCGTCATCCGGGAGTTAGAGTCAAGGAGTCATGCGGGTTAGCACGGTCGGTCGGCCGGTTGGTCAGTCGGTCATCGTCGTCATGTCCAAGTGCTCGTCTCTGTGAGAAGGCGTTGAAGATGAAGCGCATCCAGGTCGTCTATGTGTCTCGACGAGAGGATCAAGTTCAACTATGTGGGGGCGGTAAACCAGTGAAGGTGAGTCTCTTCAGTGAGGCCATGTCTCTACATGAGGCTGGAGTGGGCGGTGCAGTCCACAGGGTGGTGTGATCCACGAGGAGTCGGCATGTATGTCGCTAGGGTGGATGGTGTAATCTACCGGGTGGTGTTTTCCACAGGTTACTAGCGAGCCTGGGTAGTCCAAGGCATATTTGAGATGGTCCATAAATTCGCCAAGTCAAAATTGGAGGGGGAGATTGTCACGATCAATGAAGCTCATCAATTTCACTTGTCGTGGTGCGAGCGGATGAGTTGACAAGTGGTCAATTGTGAATGAGCCAACACCGTGGAAAAGAGAAAAACAATAAAGAGAAGAGAGGCACGACACGTGTCCTTGGCAAAAGTTTTTGCGTGCGCGTGTTCATCGTCTACTTTGATGTGATCGATCCTGTGGGCAGAATTCCAACACTCCCTCCATGCAGTATGCTGGCAATGAGTGGGTTAGATTCTTAGGAGTGGGATATGTAAGTTAACTGTGTTGTTGATGTGGATATTAATAATGTCGCTCTTATTCCTATAGCTTATCCAAAGGGTCCACCAAATGAACTGAAGGACCCTGATAAAGGGTTAGCTCTCTTCCTCCCCAATCTCTCCTCTCTGGTATTTCCTTTCCTGTAATTAGATCTAATTCTTGAGTGAATCAATACGAGAGAGCAGTAATCCCCTGTGTTTGATGTTCGATGGAGTAGTGGCTGGCCCAACCACATAAGTGAACTGTTGGCAATAGCGTCCAGGTATGGACATGGTTCTCTATGGCATCCAGCTCTAGATGCCGTTGTTCATGGCGTCCTTCCTATGTTTAAAACTCTCACACATCCTTTATCAGTTTAGAAATTACAGAATTATTAATTATTATAATTAAAAACTCAGTTCAATACAGGCAAATATAAGTCAAATACGTGACTTATACTCTGGCAGCGTGGATGCCCAAATAAGACTCAACCCTATGATTTCGGCCTGTCTGCAGCGCGGCCTCTATTCGCATTTTCCGTGGTTTTATGCCCTTCTCACATGGTGTGCACTGTCCACTGTCCATCTGTCACAAATACATGAGCAACAATAGTACATCGGCACGGAGTCCTGCAAAAAGCAGCTGCCCAGCAGGATCTGTTGTTCCATGTATCCATCCATGTACTTTGACTCCCAGTTAGATAAAATGTTTGCTTGCTCACGAAAAAGATTATCAATGGTTGATACAACATTTTGGCCTACTCCACTGTTAGAGATCTTGAATGAGAAATTCGCTAGAAGAAGACTCGATAAAGAAAATAATAAAGACACTCTGGAGAATTGTTATTCTTCAAACATCTTGATACACAAAATAAATAAGGGAAAAATAGAACCGATCTAGGGGTTTCTCCCAGGGAGCTACCCCCACGAGGGAAGAGAGGAACTCCACGATAACGTCTCCAAGAGGGGGAATGACGCTGGGACACCACCGCTTGTCGGCACCAACTTCTGGCAGGCAAGACTTTCGCGCAGAACTCCTCCATGAAGCCAAACAGAACAGAGCACTAGTGCTCAGCCCACCAGAGCATGCAACTAGCAGCATGATATCCCTCTATCGGAGTCCACTGAGCACCTTTCGTGATTCACCCGTCATAGCACCTTCTGCCATGGCAGCCAAAAAAGCGCCAGTGCCTACACCGAACAATGCCCGAGTAACTAGATCCGCACATGACGGACACCTCGCCCACGAGAGCCACCGACATCAACGCGGGACAACCACCTTGGCGTCCTCTACTACCTGTTGGCAAGAATAGGCTACAAGGTGTTGCACCAAGGCGACCCCGAAGGGGGGCGTCGCACACACATCCTCATATATGCATCGAGAATGGCACCTCCGCGCGGACGCCGCTCGGGTTGCACCACCACACGTGCCATTGACGTTGGCTACGCACCTCTGCACCCCTGGCGGTCCTAGATCAGGCCCGCCCAGTTGCATGGCCGACCCCTGCTTACCCGCCAGACCTTCATCGCCAAACTGCGGCAACTTGGCGTTGATAAGCCTCTACCATGCATCCGAGCAGCCCAGGGACCCACCCCACCGAAACTCCACCGCCGCCACATGCAACCTCACCCGCCTCACCAGATCCAGCGCACCCTCGACCACATCATGGGAAAAACCTTGCTGCCGCCAGCCCCGCCTAGGTTTTGCCCGACGGTGCCCTCCAGCGGCGACAGAGGGTGGAGGGATGGGGTGGGACGAGGCGGTGTTGGCTAAAGGTGCCATGTTGCCGCACGGTGCCAGCACGGGAGTGAGAGCTATTTCATTCCCAATAGGAGCGACATACCTAGTGACAACGGCGGCTACCTTTCTCCTGTTGGCCCGTTGGGGAGTCAACATGCAACTGTTTATGTGAGCCCCTCTTCTCATCGAGAGCGGTAGATGTAGGGGAGACAGCCTCGATAGTTGATGTCGTGCGTCAAGGCGGCGACCTTGGGGGCCATGGCAGGTGATAGTTCTATGAGGCAGGATTGTCAGTTGCCATGGCTAGTTTGGGTGTCATTTCTGAGCCTCTAGTGCAATGGGGGTGTCGGCTCGATCGGCGCCCCAGAGAGAGCTGTCTGATTTTATGTTGGGGCGGTGGCCCTGGACGGTGGTGTTGGTCTTCGTACCGTGTGGTGGAGCAATGGAAAGTCAGGCCGACGACCCAGAAACTTCGGCAGCTTCGAAGACATTATCTTCAATCTTCATGTTGTGTGGCGACGAGGTGGCCATCGATGTTGGTCGTTGGTGTGCAGGTGAAGCTTCCGACGTGTGGACTTGTGGGATGGCTGCCTCTTCTCCTCTGTCAGATCGTCCCTAGTCTACTGCTCCCATAGCAGTCTCGCCCTCTTCTCTTGAGCAATGGTGGGAGGTTGGCTAGCTACGACGGAGCTCCTCCGTTTATCCGTGTGTGCATATATGTGAAGATGTGTCTTTTGCTGAGCCTGTGGTGTTGTTGGCGAGCATGTTTTCCTCATAGTTATGTCACATCTAATCTGATGTCCACTCTGTTTGTGGTCTATTTTTTTTGTTCTAATTTTCTTGTTTCTTGTTGCTGCATTATATATTTCTGGGAGCTTAGATGTGTCATCCTTAAAAAAACATCTAGATGTGAAATAGACAAACTGTTTCATTACCGGAAACAACTTCTTAATTAATGAAAAAGGGAAAGGTTATGCCTCGTTCTTTTTAAAAATAAATAAGCGATCAATCCAAACGTTGTGTGGCCAGCCAGGCAGTGCACGCCAGTCTCAACCGTCAAACAAGTACTACCGTACCAGTGCTGGGTGTGCCCCAAAAGAATTAGCAGCAGCATCAGTGCAGTGTGTGCCCCGATCCACTGGGCCGTAGTGTTGCAGGCCGTACAAGCTGTAATCATGCAGGTACCAGCTCCAACGTACTGTACTTTCTAGTGGTTGTTCATACTTCAAAGTGAGTGTACTCAGCTTGTGGTGATGGAGCCGTTTGACTGACAAATTGTGTGTTGAATCAATGCATGTGCCTTCTATTTGCTTGCTCGTCACTGAACTAGCTGGAAGTCGAACCAGACGTCTTGTCCTGTTGTTTCACCGTACAATGCTCTCTTTTAACTAAAATTTCACAACAATGATGTTTGATATTTCTAACCATTTTTTTATTTATTGGAACAGGCTAGTAATCTGCACATCATTTACGACACACTGGTGCTACTTCAACTTTGGTGTGATCGATCAACTGATGCATGGAGCGCCTGCCTCAGCAGTCTCATGAGAAGTACCACCACCCGAAGTGTGTGTCCAATGCATGTGGATCGTATTTTTTCTTCAGTACAAAGTTCAAATAGATTCTTTGTTTCATGGTAAAATGGTTGTTCACAAATATTTGCTAGATTTTAGCAGCGCGTAAAATCAAATTCTTTGCTCACTCATTTTTTCCTTTTGTCTTTTGCTGCATGTACAGTTGTCCTTGTTGTGACATTCTAAGATTCATTTTTTCCCCTGCGGGTTTTCCATTACTGCTCTTTACATGATTTCACATTTGCTTTATCGAGATCTAGATTGTAGAAGGAATACGAAATCTATCAAAATAACCGAATTGAATATGTAGGAATTTGCGGGAGTTCTGCATATCACTTACATTAGATGGGCAAGAAACAGAGACAATTGCAACCTCCACACTGCACTATAAGCCAGAATACAAAACCCCTATTTCCGGGGGGAAGATTACCTTCTTAGGTTTGACCACTTGTTTGATAGCAACCCGCAAAATTACCAAGTTTGGACGCGTGTATTAGTTTGGGCTGGTGGTTTGTGCAGTTACGTTGTGACTGTAGGTTGCCGGTGAAAATTTTCTGGACCTGCTTGCCTGTTCCTTGCATGCGTTTAGCAAATTCTACTCCGTTGGGCCACCCTACCGCGTTGACCTGTGGTTTCTTACATGGTTGCTATGATCTCTTTGGGATTTGCTTGTTGGGTCAAACGTTGTTCTTATCTGGGATGTCAGGAGCTGCAGGATTTTTGGCAGCATGCATGCGCTGGTCCGCCATGATTTTCTAATCATGTGTATGGCATGTGGGGTTGCATGCATGATATAACTACGTTGCGTGGGTGTGATGTGACCACGTGCATGCCATGATTGTGTCCCGGCTATTCCGGATGGCCCCTTGGGCTAGGCGGTTTTGATTTGTTTTTCTCTCTTTCTTCTCTAATTTATGTCGCGTATTGTGTGTCATTGTTCTATTGTTTGGCTGCTATTTTTACCCACTGCTTGATTGGTTCCTTTTGGATCGTTCGCCCTTAATAGGTGTTTTCCAGATCAACGACCCGCTTAATTTGTGCATGGTCGGTTATTGCCCTATAAATAGGAAGATTTAGTTTGGATTTGCTTCACGGATCACGGTTGTAGTTGGCTGCTTTGTGCTCTGATGGTTCGTGGTGACCGCGATGCTCCCCGCCGTCCGGGTCGCCCTCGTGGAAACCATCTTGGCGTTCTTGGTCATGCCTGTGGTGGTTATGTTGATTGGCGGAATGGTTTTGCATATGCCGAAAATCTTGGTGGGTGCGCTGCCGAGCTGCCGTGCTGCCCGACGAGTGACATGGGGCACCAGCCGAGTCCGAGCAGCCCGGCCGCTCCGACGAAGAGGCCGTGTTTGCGGTGGCCGCAGTCGATGGTGACGCCCTGCACTGACGTTTTGTCCTCGAAGGTGAGCATCTCCAATGCGTACGAGCCGTTGCCGTACGACATCTGTTACCCACATGCGCAGCCGGAGGATCCGTCGGCCAGCGTCGGGCAGACGCCGGAGCCATAAGGCACGACGGTGAAGGAGACTGACGTGGCTGGGTCGGTCTGTTGATAGGAGTAGAACTCCGCGCAGGGAGGTACAACACCCAGATGGCGTCGCTTCCGGAATGCATGACCAACTACTACTCCATGGGCGGCGACTCCATGTCCACGCGGACGAAGTCCTCGCCGTCGCCACCTCTGGCTCTCTTGCATCGTTGTCCATGATGGCAAGAAGCGACGCCCACCGTCCCATGTCGCGAGGACGAGTAAGGCGTGTTACCTCGATGGGTTGCAAAGGCCGTCGCGGTGCAGCAGGGCGAGCGAGGAGCATATGCCATCGTGTCGTGAGTCGTGACGACGGCGAGGATTATCTTCGTTTTCATATGGTGTTGGCAAACGAGCAAAAGGAGATGAGACCATCGATCGGGCGACGCCGATGAAGGTGTTCGCGACCACGTTCGTATGGTGGGCGGCAACGACAACACTAAGCTTCATGGAGACGGGTACGCGTATGAAGCCGAAATCAGCCTCCACATGATGGCGGGGCATTCGACGGGGCCTTGGGCACGCTTGCGCGGGCCTTCTCGCCTATCGACGGGCGGCTCGACCTGGATGCATTTGCTGCGGAAGGAGGCGCTGTGGGGGCAGGATGTGCTCGACGACACGAGCGACCCCTCCAACGTCGTCGGGTCAGCCAAGAAATTCCACGCAGGCGTCAAAGCCCTGATCATCTGCAGCGGGGAGGTTGACCACCTCACGAACGCCATCAACGTGCTATCAATCGCCTCGCCGGCCCGGGTCTCGACTTGGACATCTTCTTGAAGGTTCTCCAGCTCGATGTGGACGGTGCTTTTGTGCCCGCCTAGTGCGCTCATTACATGGACTAGGGCAGCTACTCCGTCGCTACCGTGCCCGGTGCCAAGAGGAAGCGCGCGGGGAGCTCCGGCGTCGGCCAGGCCGGAGACGGCGACAGCGACGCGGATGGCGAGGCCGCGTCTCACTCCCACGACCAGGGCGTCGTTGACCGCGAGCACCGGCACAAGCGCTGGGCCTTGGCTTGCAAGCGGCACACCGGCTCCTTCCCTCCGCCGGCAGGGCCCGACTGCTCCATAGTAGTGGCGACAGCGATGGGCAGGGTGTGCCACCGTATTGGGACGCTGAACCTCCGGTAGCCCTTCTCGCGGATCTCAGCGGTAATGTGTCGTGCGCGTCCTTGGACGCGGCCGTCGACCTGCAGTCGGTGGCGGTGCACGAGATTGGCCACCTGCTCGGCCTCTCCCAATGGGCTTTGCCTTGTACATGTACGGCGGGAAGGCGGAGGGGAAGATGGATCAGAGGCGCAGAAGAGCGAGTTGATGCAACTGCAGGTGGCCAGGAAAAACGGGAGACCCGAGGCCCCGAGCACGTTTCCACGCTTCAGGAGCAGATCAGGTCCGCTCGGAGGAACCTTGGTTCTTTTATTCTTTGCAGCTCGACCATGAACTCCATAAGATACCCAAGGTCTGTTCCGACTGCCGGGTTGAATGTGAATGGACAGCCGAGCATATGATCGCCATCACCATGTGAGCATGCTCTCCATTTTGGACGGAAAGTAGATTATTTTGTTAGGTACTTTAGGCCAACTTTTCCAGTGGTTGAGGATCCTAAAAAATATGCATTATTGATGCATAACCGTTTGTATCTTCATTATAAAGACACGCACATCATCTATCTCACATGGAATTAACAAAACCGGAGGATCAAACCAAATAAAAAAACAAGAGTTAAAACCAAGCACATGAAAGTACATATGAATATGAACATGAAAACCAAACACATTGTGACAAAGAAAAACATACAATTCAACTTACACGAACCTGAAAAACTCTTGGAGAACACAACAACTAACATAAACAACCAGCCAGTTATCCAAGCTCTTTCTATCTACACATATAGAACTTCTATGTAGCATCTAGATAATGTGTTTTTTATGAAATATTTCAACATCCGTATCAATATGATGTTTATACATACACCACGGCGTAAAAAAAGTTAACATGCAACAATAGAGTAGTTAATCAGATAATTACCACTTAAAGTTTAATACCACCGTATACATAATTTCTCACACAACGTATCGGCAGGCACGGCATGCTGCCGCGTGGGTTAAGCTAGTTACTTCTAGACAATAGTTGACTAATCTCTCTTGAGTCTTGAGGACGAACCCTATTGGCTTCGATGCCATAGCAGGCTACTAAAACAGGCTAAAGATACACGATATGAACTCCGCGTTGCCATCCTCCATTATTTACTCCGTTCATCGACAAGGTCGTCATATGGATGGCCTCGCCTCTTAGGTACCAATGCTCTTAAAGATGTGCTGGCAAAGATTCAGGCGTTAACCACCGAAATCCTTCTAGGTTGTCTAGGCAAAGATGGCATCAGAGAAGGTCCCCTTCTACATGCCCCCGGTACCCCTTATATAGCACAACTTATATATAGAAAACTTCTATGTCGGTGCATAGGGTGTGAAGGGATTGGAGTC
The DNA here is from genome assembly GCF_018294505.1 of Triticum aestivum. Lineage (NCBI taxonomy): Eukaryota > Viridiplantae > Streptophyta > Magnoliopsida > Poales > Poaceae > Triticum > Triticum aestivum. Next base: position 67,989,122 of record NC_057795.1, on the reverse strand, counting down.
TGGGTATGGTGTCCATTCTCGACACGTATAGACCTACATTTACTTATATGCAAAGTGGTGCTGAGCACCCTAGCGTCATCATCGTGGCCTTTGCTCCATTGCCAAGGGACTCACTCATTGCATATACTAAGGCGAATCTTATACTTTACGGGTGTTTACCTGTCCCCTTCGAGGATATTATACAACTTGACCCTTCCTCATGCATGTATAAGTTTGACCGAAACTTCACGCATGACGAGAAGGAGTGCAAGCACTTCTTCCGTCCACAACGAAAGCTTGAAAGCAGAGAAGGAAGAAAGAGAGGAAAAATTGTTGCGAAAGCTATAGCTGGATGTCCGGCTAGCAACCCGGACTATCCCACCTGAGCCTGGATGACCGACATGAAAGGCTCGCAACAATAGAACATGAAAAATGAAGCCGAACGAAGTTTCTCTCGGACTTTATGTCCAACCCTTCGTCCAGCCACACAACCTGGACAGTCCGTCTTGGACCCCGGAGATCCGACCCTTGGAGATCGACCTTCCTAGCCCTAGCACATCCACTGGGCATGTGGCTCACCTCTGGCTAATTACATTCTCGCTCATATCCTTCATTCTTTTTTATACTAGTGAAGTTATGCTATATTTGGTCAATGTTTCCTTGACGCAACTTAGTTTCCTCCTCTTGATAGAAAATTGAGCATAAAATGCATACTAAATAAAAGACACAAGAATGTATTTTCTTCTCAAACCCGCAAGAGATTCACTCAAGGTTTCTGTTCACTTACTATTCAGGTAGTAATTCTGGATGCTGAAGCTGCTGATGAGGATCCAGTCGCACCTCATGGCAATCCACATCCAGTGCCACAACAAGCCAATTTACATCAAAATCAACACAATCATTTCCTAGGTCCTCCGCGACAACATGAGCATGATGACCATGAGGCACCTACTCCATCACAAGTCCCACAAGTGAATCTTCAGTTGTCACTTAATGCAGCTGCTAATAATGATCCAGTCTTGCATGAAGAGGATAATATGGAGGAAGAAGAAAAGGACCCATTACCAGGGTGGGGCCATTGGGCTATGCCACGAGAAGCAGACATGGAAATTCAGGCAGGATAATTTCTGGCTATGAATGAGCTTACGGAACCACTGTAAGAAAATAACAATCTGGCAATGGAGGCAGACAAAAACGTAACACTCTGTATGGTTGATGGAAATATGCCCTAGAGGCAATAATAAAATTATTATTATTATATTTCCTTAATCATGATAAACGTTTATTATTCATGATAGAATTGTATTGACCGGAAACTTAAATACATGTGTGGATACATAAACAAAGTACCATGTCCCTAGTAAGCCTCTACTAGACTAGCTCGTTGATCAAGAGATGGTTAAGATTTCCTAACCATAGACATGTGTTATCACTTCATAACGGGATCACATCCTTAGGAGAATGATGTGATTGACAAGACCCATCCGTTATCATAGCATATGATCGTTCACTTTATTTCTACCGCTTTCTTAATGTCAAATACATATTCCTTTGACCATTAGATCATGCAACTCCCGAATACCGGAAGAATACCTTGTGTGCTATCAAACAGTACAACAGAACTGGGTGATCATAAAGATGCTCTACAAGTATCTCCGAAATTGTTTGTTGAGTTGGCATGGATCGAGATTGGGATTTGTCACTCCTTGTATCAGAGAGGTATCTCCGGGCCCTCTCGGTAAAAAACATCACAAGAAGCTTGCAAGCAAAGTGACTACGGAGGTAGTTACGAGATGATGTATTATGGAACGAGTAAAGATACTTGCCGGTAACGAGATTCAACTAGGTATGAAGATACCGACAATCGAATCTTGGACAAGTAACATAATGACAGACAAAGCGAATTACATATGTTCTCATAAGGTTCGACCGATAAAGATCTTCATAGAATATGTAGGAACCAATATGGGTATCCAGGTCCCGCTATTGGTTATTGACCGGAGAGGCATCTCGGTCATGTCTACATCATTCTCGAACCCGTAGGGTCCGCACGCTTAACATTTGTTGACGATATAGTATTATATGAGTTCTGTGAATTGGTGACCGAATGTTATTCAGAGTCCCGGATATGATCACGGACATGACAAGGAGCTCCAGAATGGTTTGGAGGTAAAGATCGATATATAGGACAATAGTATTTGGTCTCTGAAAAGTTCTCGGAATACACCGTGTATTCATTGTGTCACCAGAAGGGGTTCCGGGAGACCTACGGGGAGTATATGGGCCTGATGGGCCAAGGGGAGGAACACACCAGCCCACAAGGGGCTAGCGTGCCCTCTTCCTAGTTGCCGACCCTATAGGGAAGGAGAGGGGGGCGGCTAATGCAAGGAGCAGCCGGCTCCCCCTCCTGCCATCTCCTCCACCCCCTAAGAAGGAAAGGAGGGCGCCATAGGGCATGCTCCCAAGGGGGCCAGCCGGCCACCTTGGGGCACGTCTTGGCTGCCTCCCCTCCCCCACATATATATATATATATATATATATATATATATATATATATATATATATATGAGAGGGAGGGGGCACCACACAACAGATGACAATCCTTTAGCCGTGTGCTGCGTCCCTCTCCACAGTTTCATCCTCTGTCTAGTTTTTCTAGTAGTCCACGGCGAAGCCCTGCGGGAACAAGTTCACCACCACTGTCACCAAGCCGTAGTGTTGCCGGAACTCATCTACTACTTCGCACGTCTTGCTGGATCAAGAAGGCGAGGACGTTATCGAGTTGAACGTGTGCTGAATGCGGAGGTGCCGTACGTTCGGTACTTGATCGGTTGGATCGTGAAGGTGTTCGACTTCATCAACCACATTAATAAACGCTTTCTCTAAATGGTCTATGCAGGTACATAGACACACTCTCCCCTCTCGTAGCTATGCATCTCCATTGATAGATCTTGCGTGTGCATAGATTTTTTTTTGTTTTCCATGCAACGTTCCCCAACAGTGGCATCATGAGTCAGGTCTATGCATAGATGATATGCATGAGTAGAACACAAAAGAGTTGTGGGCGGTGATGTTCATACTGCTTACCACCAATGTATTATTTTGATTCGGCGGATTTGTGGGATGAAGCATCCCGGATCAACCTTTCATGTCCACCCACATGAGACCGGTTCCACTGGCTGACATGCAACTTGTTTTGCATAAGGGTGGCTAGCGGGACTCTGTTTCTCCTACTTTAGTTGAATCGAATTTGACTACGACCGGTCCTTGAAGAAGGTTAAAACAACAAACTTGATAATCACCGTTGTGGTTTTGCGTAGGTAAGAACGGTTCTTGCTAGAAGCACGTTGTAGCCACGTAAAACTTGCAACTACAAAGTAGAGGACGTCTAACTAACTTGTTTTTGCAGGAAATGTTGTGATGTGTTATGGTCAAGACGTGATGTGATATATGTTGTTGTATGAGATGATCATGTTTTCTAATATCGACAATCGGCGGGAGCCTTAGGGTTGTCTCTTAATTATTGTATGAAATGCAAGTGCCATGTAATTGCTTTACTTTATCGCTATGCGTTATCAATAGTTGTAGAAGCAATAGTTGGTGAGATGACCCTGACGCAACGATGGAGATCAAGGTATCAAGCCGGTAACAATGGATATCATGCCGATGCTTTGGAGATGGAGATCAAAAGCACAAGATGATGGCCATATCATGTCACATATTTTGATTGCATGTGATGTTTATCCCTTATGCATCTTATTTTGCTTAGAACGACGGTAGCATTATAAGATGATCCCTTCACTTAATTTCAAGATAAAAGTGTTCTCCCCAAGTATGCACCATTGCTAAAGTTCGTCGTGTCGAAGCACCTCGTGATGATCAGGTGTGATAGACTCTACGTTCACATACAACGGGTGTAAGCCAATTTTTCACAAGCAGGATACTTGAGTAAAACTTTACGAGCCTACCATGTACAGATATGGTATCGGAACACTAGAGACTGAAAGGTCGAACACGAGTCATATAGTAGATATGATCAACATACAAATGTTCACCATTGATGACTACCCCATCTCACGTGATGATCAGACATGGGTTAGTTGATTTGGATCATGTATCACTTAGATAACTTGAGAGATGATAATTTAAGTGGGAGTTCATTAGTAATTTGATTAATTGAACTTAATTTATCATGAACATAGTTAAGATGTCTTTGCAGATTATGTCGTAGATCAATAACTCGTGATGTAGCTTCCCCAATTTTATACGTTCCTAGAGAAAACTAAGTTGAATGGTGATGGTAGCAATAATGCGGACTGAGTCGGTGATCTGTGGATTATCCTTATTGCTGCACAGAAGAATTATGTCCTTGATGTACCACTAGATGACAGACCTGCTGCAAGAGCTTATGCAGATGTTATGAACGTTTGACAAGCTCGATCTGATGACTACTCGATTGTTTAGTGCACCATGCTTTACGGCTTAGAATCGAGGCTCCAAAGATATTTAGAACGCCAAGGAACAAATGAGATATTCCTAGAGCTGAAATTGGTATTTCAGGCTCATGCCCGTATTGAGAGGTATGAGACCTCTGACAAGTACTTTTCCTACAAGATGGAGGAGAATAGCAGGGTACTTGCTACCTGTTGAGCATGCGTTGGTTTTTATCTTGAAGCGGAAAGGGTGCTGCAGCAAAGTAGCGTAAGTATTTCCCTCAATTTTGAGAACCAAGGTATCAATCCAGTAGGAGACGACACACAAGTCACCTAGTACCTGCACAAACAATCAAGAACCTCGCAACCAACGCGATAAAGGGGTTGTCAATCCCTTCACGGTCACTCGCAAAAGTGAGATCAAATAAAGATAGTAAAGTAAATATTTTTGGTATTTTTGTTGTATAGATTGGAAAGTAAAGATTGCAAAATAGTAAACGAGATGCGATGTAAATAAAAGAGATGTAATATAATAAGAAAGAGACGCGGGGGCCATAGGTTTCACTAGTGGCTTCTCTCAAGATAGCATGTATATGTGGGTGAACAAATTACTGTCGAGCAATTGATAGAAAAGCACATAATTATGAAGACATCTAAGGCAATGATCATGAACATAGGCATCACGTCCGTGTCAAGTAGACTGAAATGAATCTGCATCTACTATTATTACTCCACACATTGACCGCTATCCAACATGAATCTAGAGTATTAAGTTCATAAGAATGGAGTAATGCATTAAGCAAGATGACATGATATAGAGGGATAAACTCAAGCTATATGATATAAACCCCATCTTTTTATCCTCGATGGCAACAATACAATACGTGCCTTGTTGCCCCTACTGTCACTAGGAAAGGACACTGCAAGATTGAACCCAAAGCTAAGCACTTCTCCCATTCCAAGAAAGATCAATCTAGTAGGCCAAACTAAACCGATAATTCAAAAAGACTTGCAAAGATATCAAATCATGAATATATGAATACAGAGAAGAACCAAATAATATTCATAGATAATCTTGTTCATAAATCCACAATTCATCGGATCTCGACAAACACACCGCAAAAGAGTATTACATCGAATAGATCTCCAAGAACATCAAGGATAACTTTGTATTGAGAATCAAAGAGAGAGAAGAAGCCATCTAGCTAATAACTATGGACCCGAAGGTCTGTGGTAAACTACTCACGCTTCATCGGAGAGGCAATGGTGTTGATGTAGAAGCCCTCCATGATCGATTCCCCCTCCGGCAGATACCCAAAAAATGCCCTAAGATGGGATCTCACGGGTACAAAAGGTTGCGGTGGTGGAAAAGTGGTTTCGTGGACCCCCCCTGATGTTTCTAGGGTATACGAGTATATATAGGCGAAAGAAGTACATCGGTTGAGCTACGAGAGGCCCACGAGGGTGGGGGCGTGCCTACTCCCCCTGGGCGTGCCCTCCTACCGCGTGGCCTCCTCGTGGAGTCCCAGACTTCAACTCCAAGTCTTCTGGATTGCTTTTGGTCCCAGAACGATCCTCGCGAAGGTTTCATTCCGTTTGGACTCCGTTTGATATTCCTTTTCTGCAGAACTCTAAAATAGAAAAAAAAACAGAAACTGGCACTGGGCCTCCGGTTAATAGGTTAGTCCCAAGAATAATATAACATAACATATAAAAGCCCATTAAATATCCAAAACAGATAATATAATAGCATTGAACAATAAAAAATTATAGATACGTTGGAGACGTATCAAGCATCCCCAAGCTTAATTCCTGCTCATCCCCGAGTAGGTAAATGATTAAAAGCAGAACTTTTGATGTGGAATGCTACCTAGCATATTTATCAATGTAATTTTCCTTATTGTGGAATGAATGTTCAGATCCGAAAGATTCAAGACAGAAGTTTAATATCGATATAAAAACAATTATACTTCAAGCATACTAACAAAGCAATAATGTCTTCTCAAAATAACATGGACAAAGAAAGTTATCCCTACAAAATCATATAGTCTGGCTATGCTCTATCTTCATCACACAAAGTATTTAATCATGCACAACCCCAGTTTCAGCCTAGCAATTGTTTCATACTTTAGTATTTTCAAACTTCTTCTATCTTCACGCAATACATGAGTGTGAGCCATGGACATAGCACTATAGGTGGAATATAATGGTGGTTGTGGAGAAGACAAAAAGGAGAAGATGGTCTCACATCAACTAGGCATATCAATGGGCTATGGAGATGCCCATAAATAAATATCAATGCGAGTGAGTAGGGATCTCCATGCAACGGATGCACTAGAGCTATAAGTTTATGAAAGGTCAACAAAATAAACTAAGTGGGTGTGCATCTAACTTGCTTGCTCACGAAGACCTAGGGAACTTTTGAGGAAGCCCATCATTGGAATATACAAGCCAAGTTCTATAACGAAAAATTCCCACTAGTATATGAAAGTGACAACATAGGAGACTCTCTATCATGAATATCATGGTGCTACTTTGAAGAACAAGTGTGGTAAAATGATAGTAGCATTGTCCCTTCTCTCTTTTTCTCTCATTTTTTTATTTGGGCCTTTTCTCATTTTTTATGGCCTCTTTTTTTATAGTCCAGAGTCTCATCCCGACTTGTGGGGAATCATAGTCTCCATCATCCTTTCCTCACATGGGACATTGCTCTAATAATGAAGATCATCACACTTTTATTTACTTAAAACTCAAGAATTACAACTCAATACTTAGAACAAAACATGACTCTATGTGAATGCCTCCGGCGGTGTACCGGGATGTGCAATGATTCAAGAATGACATGTATGAAAAAATTATGAAAGGTGGCTTTGCCACAAATACGATGTAAACTACATGATCATGCAAGGCAATATGACAATGATGGAGCGTGTCATAATAAACAGAACAGTGGAAAGCTGCATGGCGATATATCTCGGAATGGCTATGGAAATGTCATAATAGGTAGGTATGGTGGCTGTTTTGAGGAAGGTATATGGTGGGTGTATGGTACCGGCGAGAGTTGCGCGGTACTAGAGAGGCTAGCAATGATGGAAGGGTGAGAGTGTGTATAATCCATGGACACAACATTAGTCATAAAGAACTCACATACTTATTGCAAAAATCTACAAGTCATCAAAACAAAGTATTACACGCATGCTCCTAGGGGAAGGGTTGGTAGCAGTTAACCATCGCACGATCCCGACCTCCACACGTAAGGAAGGCAATCAATAAATAAATCATGCTCCAACTTCATCACATAACGGTTCACCATATGTGCATGCTACGGGAATCACAAACTTTAACACAAGTATTCTTTAAATTCACAATTATTCAACTAGCATGTTTCTAATATCACCGTCCTCATATCTCAAAACAATTATCAATCTTGAAACTTCTCATAGTATTCAACGCACTTTATATGAAAGTTTTTATTGTACCCATCTTGGATGCCCATCATATTAGGACTAATTATATAACCAAAGAAAATTACCATGCTTTTCTAAAAGACTCTCAAAATAATATAAGTGAAGCATGAGAGATCAATAATTTCTATAAAATAAAACCACCACCGTGCTCTAAAAAGATATAAGTGAAGCACTAGAGCAACATTATCTAGCTCAAAAGATATAAGTGAAGCACATAGAGTGTTCTAATAAATTCCGATTCATGCGTGTCTCTCCCAAAAGGTGTGTACAGCAAGGATTATTGTGGTAAATTAAAGAGCAAAGACACAAGTCATACAAGATTCTCCAAGCAAAACGCATATCATGTGGTGAATAAAAATATAGCCTCAAGTAAAGTTACCGATAGATGAAGACGAAAGAGGGGATGCCTTCCGTGGCATCCCCAAGCTTAGGCTTTTGGTTGTCCTTGAATTACCTTGTGGTCCCTTGGTCATCCCCAATCTTAGGCTCTTGCCACTCCTTATTCCAAAATCCATCAAATCTTTACCCAAAAACTTGAAAACTTCACAACACAAAACTTCAACAGAAAATCTCATGAGCTCCGTTTGTATAAGAAAATAAACCACCACTTTAAGGTACTGTAATGAACTCATTATTTATTTATATTGTTGTTAAACCTACTTTATTCCAACTTCTCTATGGTTCATACTCCCCGATACTACTCATAGATTCATCAAAATAAGCAAACAACACACGAAAAACAGAATCTGTAAAAACAGAACAGTCTGTAGCAATCTGTAACTTTAGAATACTTGTGTAACTCTAAAAATTCTGAAATAAATTGGTGAACGTGAGGAATTTGTCTATAAATAATCTGAAAAAATAATAAACCTAAAAGCACTCTCCGGTAAAACATGACAGCTATTCTCGTGAGCGCAAAAGTTTCTGTTTTTTTACAGCAAGATCGCAAAGACTTCACCCAAGTCTTCCCAAAGGTTCTACTTGGCACAAACACTAATTAAAACATAAAACCACACCTAAACATAGGCTAGATGAATTATTTACTACTAAACAGGAGCAAAAAGCAAAGAACAAAAATAAAATTAGGTTGCCTCCCAACAAGCGCTATCATTTAACGCCCCTAGCTAGGCATTAATAGTTTCAATGATGCTCACATGAAAGACAAGATTTGAAGAGCAAAGAGAGCATCATGAGACACGTTATAAACACACCTAAGTATAACATACTTCCTATGCATAAGCATCTTATAGGCAAACAAATTATCATAGCAAGCAAAAACTAGCCTATGCAAGGAAGCGGAAAGAAACAATAGCAATCTCAACGTAACGAGAGGTAATTTAGTAACATGAAAATTTCGACAACCATATTTTCCTCTCTCATAATAATTACATGTGAGATCATAAGAAAATTCAACAAAATAGCTATCACATAAAATATTTTCAACATGATCCACATGCATACGAAGTTGACACTCTTCCAAAATAGTGGGATTAACATTAACTAAAGTCATGACCTATCCAAACCCACTTTTATCAAAAATTTCATAATATTGAACATTCTCCAAATATGTGAGATCTAAAGTTGAAACTCTTCCAAACACACTTTCAATAATATTGCAAACACTATTATCAATCTCATATTCATCATGGGGCTTAAATAAATTTTCAAGATCATAAAAAGAATCACCCCAATCATGATCATTACAACAAGTAGTGGACATAGCAAAACTAGTATCCCCAAGCTTAGGGTTTTGCATATTATTAGCACAATTGACATCAATAGAATTTATAGTTAAATCATTGCAATCATGCTTTTTATTCAAGATCTATTATGAATCACTTCATAAAGTACTTCATCACAATTTTTAGATTCACGAATTTCAAGCAAAACCCCATAAAGATAATCTAGTGCACTCAAATCACTAGCAATAGGTTCATCATAATTGGATCTCTCAAAAAGATTAGCAAGTGGATGAGGATCCATAATCTTTTAGCAAGCAAAGATGCAAGCAAAAAGAAGGCACATGGTAACACAAGATCGAATGGAGGAAGGGAGAAAGAAAAGGCAAAGGTTTTCGAAAATCGTTTTAGAAGTGGGGAGAGGAAAACGGGAGGCGAATGGCAAATACTGTAATGCGAGGGAGAAGAGTTTATGATGGGTACTTGGTATGGCTTGAGCTAGCGTAGATCTCCCCGGCAACGGCGCTAGAAATCCTTCTTGCTACCTCTTGAGCATGCGTTGGTTTTTCCCTTGAAGAGGAAAGGGTGATGTAGCAAAGTAGCGTAAGTATTTCCCTTAGTTTTGAGAACCAAGGTATCAATCCTGTAGGAGGCTCCTCACAAGTCCCACGCGCCTACACAAACAAACAAGAACCTCGCAACCAACGCGATAAAGGGGTTGTCAATCCCTTCACGATCACTCGCAAAAGTGAGATCTGATAAAGATAGAAAAGTAAATATTTTTGGTATTTTTGATGTATAGATTGGAAAGTAAAGATTGCAAAATAGTAAATGAGATGGGATGTAAATAAAAGAGATGTAATATAATAAGAAAGAGACCTGGGTGCCATAGGTTTCATTAGTGGCTTCTCTCAAGATAGCATGTATTACGGTGGGTGAACAAATTACCGCCGAGCAATTGATAGAAAAGCACATAATTATGAAGACATCTAAGGCACTGATCATGAACATAGGCATCACGTCCGTGTCAAGTAGACCGAAATGATTCTGCATCTACTACTATTACTCCACACATCGACTGCTATCCAGTGCATCTAGAGTATTAAGTTCATAAGAACGGAGTAACGCATTAAGCAAGATGACATGATGTAGAGGGATAAACTCTAGCAATATGATATAAACCCCATCTTTTTATCCTCGATGGCAACAATACAATACGTGCCTTCCTGCCCCTACTGTCACCGGGAAAGGATACCGCAAGATTGAACCCAAAGCTAAGCACTTCTCCCATTGCAAGAAGATCAATCTAGTAGGCCAAACTAAACCGATAATTCAAAGAGACTTGCAAAGATATCAAATCAGGCATATAAGAATTCAAAGAAGAACCAAATAATATTCATAGATAATCTTGTTCATAAATCCACAATTCATCGGATCTCGACAAACACGCCGCAAAAGAGTATTACATCGAATAGATATCTAAGAACATGGAGGAGAACTTTGTATTGAGAATCAAAGAGAGAGAAGAAGCCATCTAGCTAATAACTATGGACCCGAAGGTCTGTTGTAAACTACTCACGCTTCATCGGAGAGGCAATGGTGTTGTGAAGCCTCCGTGATAGATTGCCCCTCAGGCAGATCGCCGGAAAAGGCCCCAAGATGGGATCTCACGGGTACAGAAGGTTGCAGCGGTGGAAAAGTGGTTTCGTGGCCCCCTGATGTTTCTAGGGTATAAGAGTATATATAGGTGAAAAAAGTATGTTGGTGGAGCTATGAGGGGCCCACGAGGGTGGGGTGTGTGCCCTCCTGCCTCGTGGAGTCCCAAACTTCAACTCAATGTCTTTTGGATTGCTTTTGGTCCAAGAAAGATCCTCGCGAGGGTTTCATTCTGTTTGGACTCCGTTTGATATTCCTTTTCTGCAAAACTCTAAAATAGGCAAAAAAACAGAAACTGGCCCTGGGCCTCCGGTTAATAGATTAGTCCCGAAAGTAATATAAAGGAGCATATGAAAGCCCATTAAATATCCAAAACAGATAATATAATAGCATTAAATAGTCAAAAATTATAGATACGTTGGAGATGTATCAATACTACAATCGCTTGAATCAAGTGGGAGTTAATCTTCCAGATAAGATAGTGATTGACAGAGTTTTCCAGTCACTGTCACCAAGCTACTAGAGCTTCATGATCAACTATAATATGCAAGGAATGACTAAAACAATTTCCGAGCTCTTCACGATACTGAAATTGGAGGAGGTAGAAATCAAGAAAGAGCATCAACTATTGATGGTTAATAAGACCACTAGTTTCAAGAAAAAGAGCAAGGGAAAGAAAGGGAACTTCAAGAAGAATGGCAAGCAAGTTGCTGCTCCTGTGAAGAAGCCCAAAGCTGGACCCAAGCCTGAGACTGAGTGCTTCTACTGCAAAGGAAATGGTCACTGGAAGCGGAACTGCCCCAAATAATTGGTAGATAAGAAGGATCTCAAAGTAAATAAAGGTATATTTGATATACATATATGTTATTGATGTGTACCTGGGATGGCAAAGTAAACAAAGGGTGTCAAATTAAACAAAGGTGTACTGGTGCTTGATACGTCTCCAACGTATCTATAACTTTTGATTGTTTCATGCTATTGTATTATCCATCTAGGATGTTTTATATGCATTTAAATGCTACTTTATATTATTTTTGGGACTAACCAATTAACCTAGAGCCCAGTGCTAGTTTCTGTTTTTTCCTTGTTTTTGAGTATCGCGGAAAAGGAATACCAAACAGAGTCCAATTGACGTGCCAATTTTTGATGATTATTTATGGACCAAAAGAAGCCCCAGGAGTGAAAGAGTTGGGACAGAAGAGTCCCGGGCTGCCCACGAGGGTGGGGGCGCGCCCCCTGTCTCGTGGATAGCCCAGAGGCCTCCCTGACTTGTTCCCGACGCCAAAAATTCCTATAAATACTGAAACCTCCAGAAAATAACCTAGATCGGGAGTTCCGCCGCCGCAAGCCTCTATAGCCACCAAAAACTAATCGGGACCCTGTTCCGGCAACCTGCCGGAGGGGGGATCCCTCACCGGTGCCCATCTGCATCACCCGTTGCTCTCCATGACGAGGAGGGAGTAGTTCACCCCAGGGCTGAGGGTATGTACCAGTAGCTATGTGTCTGATCTCTCTCTCTCTCTCTCTCTCGTGTTCTTGATATGGCACGATCTTGATGTATCTCGAGCTTTGCTATTATAGTTGGATCTTATGATGTTTCTCCCCCTCTACTCTCTTGTAATGGATTGAGTTTTCCCTTTGAAGTTATCTTACCGGATTGAGTCTTTCAGGATTTGAGAACACTTGATGTATGTCTTGCATGTGCTTATCTTTGGTGACAATGGGATATCACGTGATCTACTAGATGTATGTTTTGGTGATCAACTTGCGGGTTCAGTGACCTTGTGAACTTATGCATAGGGGTTGGCACACGTTTTCGTCTTGACTCTCCGGTAGAAACTTTGGGGCACTATTTGAAGTTCTTTGTGTTGGTTGAATAGATGGATCTGAGATTATGTGATGCATATCGTATAATCATACCCACAGATACTTGCGGTGACATTGGAGTATCTAAGTGACATTAGGGTTTTGGTTGCTTTGTGTCTTAAGGTGTTATTCTAGTACGAACTCTAGGATAGATCGAACGGAAAGAATAGCTTCATGTTATTTTACTACGGACTCTTGAATAGATCGATCAGAAAGAATAACTTTGAGGTGGTTTCATACCCTACAATAATCTGTTCTTTTGTTCTCCGCTATTAGTGACTTTGGAGTGACTCTTTGTTGCATGTTGAGGAATTGTTATATGATCTAATTATGTTATTATTGTTGAGAAAACTTGCACTAGTGAAAGTATGAACCCTAGGCCTTGTTTCCTAGCATTGCAATACCGTTTACGCTCACTTTTACCACTTATCACCTTGCTGGTTTTATATTTTTAGATTACAAGTACTCATATCTACCATCCATATTGCACTTGTATCACCATCTCTTCGCCGAACTAGTGCACCTATACAATTTACCATTGTATTGGGTGTGTTGGGGACACAAGAGACTCTTCGTTATTTGGTTGCAGGGTTGTTTGAGAGAGACCATCTTCATCCTACACCTCCCACAGATTAATAAACCTTAGGTCATCCACTTGAGGGAAATTTGCTACTGTCCTACAAACCTCTGCACTTGGAGGCCCAACAATGTCTACAAGAAGAAGGTTGCGTAGTAGACATCAGTGCTTGTAGTGTCCCCTGGGTATTTGATACCGGTTAAGTTGATAAGATTAGAAACTCGAAACAAGAGTTGTGGAATAAACAAAGACTAGTTAAGGGCGAAGTGTAGATGTACGTTGGAAGTGTTTCCAAGATTGATATGATCACCATTGCACACTCCCTCTACTTTTGGGATTAGTGTTGAGCCTAAATAGATGTTATTTGGTGTATGCGTGGAGCATGAACATTATTAGATCGTGTTTATTGCAAATATGGTTATTGATTTAAGTCAGAGAATAATTGTTGTTCTGTTTACATGAATAAATTCTTCTATGGTCATACACCCAATATAAATGGTTTATTGAATCTCAATCATAGTGATCATAATATTGATGCCAAAAGATGCAAAGTTGATAATGATAGTGTAACATACTTGTGGCACTGCCATTTAGGTCATATTGGTGTAAAGCGCATGGAGAAACCCCATGTGGATGGGCTTTTGGAATCACTTCATTATGAATCATTTGATACTTGTGAACCATGCCTCATGGGTAAGATGACTAAAACTCCGTTCTCCGGAACAATGGAGTGAGCTAATGACTTATTGGAAATAATACATACCGATGTATGCGGTCCGATGAGTGTTGAGGCACGCGATGTGTCGGGGATATACCCCGTGGCGTAAACCGGCCGGGAATATAAACCGGCCAGGACTAGATGATTCACCGGCTACCCGCCCGGTCTTGGCGGTTCTTCAGTAACCCGGCGGGCAGGTCAGATGGATGACGAGGCCCATCGCCCAGAAGGCCGGTTCATACTATGGTGGGCCGGTTTAAAAGGAAAGGCAGGAGGAATATTTACCTTACAAGGAGTTGAGACCAGGACTTGTATCCGGTGTGTATTAGAGATAGACTAGTCCTAATCCTAATAGGACTCCACATGTAACCCGCCCCTTCAACATATATAAGGAGGGGCAGGGGTCCCCAAAGAGGGACAGGCTACAAGCAAGAAGAAACAATCTTAGGGCTAGACACAAAGAGGAGAGCCGGTTTACGGCGAATCCCTCATGATGATAATGAGACCTAGCCTCAAACAGCATGTAGGGTTTTTACCGGATGATGTTTCCCGGGGCCCGAAGCTGTCTAAATCCCTGTCTTGTGTTGCGTCTCTCGATTACGCTCAACCCCTCTCAAGCTACCACGTAGATGCGTTGGCCTCGCGACTAAGTCCTAACACTAAGGACATCTGACGTGACAATTCCACGACAGTTGGCGCCCACCGTGGGGCTTGCGCACAGTGGTGTTGAGTTCTTGGAGGGATCTCTCACAGGGATCAAGGAATTTGCAATTTTTCGGATAAGAAAGAATCAGCTCGGAAGAGTTTGCATCAACTTTGAGTTCATCATATCAGATTTTACGATCCGTGAGATTTTCAAGTCAAAGAAAAGAAATTAGGGTTGCCTCTGTGTACACTGTCACATGCGACCGGGCGATCCGTCATGTCCGGATTACTCCGTTGAACCACCGCAAGAAGCCAAGGGCAAAAGGGATTCGCCCGAGTCGCCGAGACAGTCAATTTGTCCGAAACCTTTTTGGTTGATTAGATACAATTCGAATTCCCGAAGGCATCAATCGGAATTATTAGTGCTACTCCCCAGCGCGGAAACCAAAGGCCATAAGGGCGGAGGCTATGGATAAGTTAAAGAGTTTTCCATCATATCAAGCATCAATCCCAATGGTTTCAATACAGTACTAGTGTACCTTTGACTAGTACATCACCGGAAGCCAAATCGGTGTTTCTTTTATCAGCTATGATTACTACGTGCATACAAGGAATCTACTACGAGTCAAGAATTAAAGAAGGAAAGCTACTACGTGATTTTAGCATGTGAATACTAAGGAAAAGAAAGATCCATCAGGGCACGCTATGACCGCACGTCAATGCGGATTCAATCTTCGTCTCTGAGCGGCCGTCGACAGAACTGGATGAGGCTACGGACTGGGACTTGGCCACCGTTTCCACTCGAGCCACCATCACCGGGTGCGACTCCAACCTTTGCTCGGCCGCAGCCCCGCAGTGCCGGCGCTTCTCCAACCTGCCGCTGTGGCTGCGGCCCCGCTTCACCGCTTTGTTGCTCCCTTTTGCTACCGCTCCACCCGGTCATGGGTCGTTGAACCGTCAGGTTCCCCCGGGCTGCATGTGCCCTCTGCTCCGGTTTGCTCTCTGCGGGGTCGTCTCGCCGGTCTGATTCCTCTGTTGCAAGCCGCATCCTCCACTACAAAACCACCTCGCCGGGTTAACTACAACGCCCACCATGTTTCCTCCCGCTGACTCACCGGCGTCACTGCGGGTCATCGTCCTTTGCCCTGCGATGCTGCGGGTTCCCGCGGGTTGTCATTGGTCGCACCTCCGCGGGCCTCCTCAGCTGTAGTTGCGCTTTTGAACCGCCGAGGCCGTGATCTGGCTTGCTCCGGCTAGCACCGGTTCACTGCTGCAGCCCGCATGGATCATGCGTCAAACCGGAGCATCGGATTTTGCCGGCTGTTGTCGAGCCGTCGTCGCCTTCACTGGTTTCCGCAGCTGTGACATGCCTTCACTTTGGGCCGTTACCTCTGTCAATCCGGCTGTCACGGCCGATTCACAACAGCAACAAGTCGTCAGAATATGCTCATGTTCATCTAGAAGAAGAGAATCTGCTCATGTTTGCTTCTGCTGTGGTTTGCCTCGCCGTCCGCCGTTGCCTCCGTGGGCAGGTTACGCCTCGCATTGCTGCCACTTTAAAACAACGCTGCTCTCCAGATGGTTCTGCTGCCCACTTATCTGCCGTATGGATCGGGCATCGAACTGCCGAAGCCCTTGGAGGCATGCAGCCGCGCAAGATATCCGGGTTAAGGACAGCAGCAATGACAGACAGGACGGCAGCACAGTCATTGACAGCATACTTCGGATATGAAGTTATCTACCAAAAAAAAAGAGAGGGTCAAACATGACCCGGAGGGTCCGTCTGAGCCGACCGATGCAGTGGGTTAAGCCGCCGCCTCTGTTGCGGTGAACGGATCATTTGTCATCCAAAGCCGTTTGCTATCTACAAACATTAGGTGATATCCATCTAAGTTTATTAGCACACATTGTTTTTGTCAAAAAGCAATTACTTTGGTCTGTATACTTTTGTGTGTAGGACAAGAATTTATTATAAAGGTAGTGCCATGCTGTGCATATGGAGTGTGCGTTAGCATCATCATGCACCAGCGTCTGCACCAGCTTGCTGTTGAACGGATTACCGTGCCTGCGATTGATCCACTCGTCCGCACCGGTTTACAACGCCGCGGCCAACTCGGCCGTCATTAATTTCAGCTTTACCATGGTGATCATCAACTCCACGATGAATAACCCCTGGCATGATATATCAGGTGAAATCCATCCAATATATTTTATATTGTATATTGCCTTCTTTAAAAGAGCAATTACTCCGGTTTGCAAAGTTGTCTAATGCAGGACCCTAAACCGCCATATTGGTGCAAATTTAAAGGCCGTTAGAAAATTTCCGGCTTAAAAAGGATTCCGGTTTGATATCCGGTTCAAGGGGAAGATGTCTCCCACAAAGTTTTGAAGCTCTCAATATCCGGTTCAAGATCCCGGCTCAAGAAGAATTTATCTCTTGCAAAAAGTTAAAAATTACCGAAGAGGACCTGCTGCCATGATGCGCGGTTCAAACATGGGTATCCTGCCTTATTGGCCTAACATATTATTGATCACATGGGGGCTTCTGCTTCATAAAGCGGGGTCTTTGTCTTTCTTATCATGCGTGGTTACATGGAGTGGCTCTGTTTTCAAAAGCGGACTCCGGTTTACCCCTTGACATTTGTTTTTTATATATCACTGGGGGCCTTGGTCGTGTTCGAACCAACGCGACACCCTTTGATAGGCGACAGCCACCAGATCATTTGGGGACATGGTCAAGTCTGAACCAGTCACGCCTCTTGGTCGGCCTAAGGACACAAAATCACATGGGGGCATGGTCGAACCCAAACCATTGCCACGCCTCTTGATCTGGCATATATGCCACGAATCATTTGGGGACCTGGCTGACTTGAACCATTGTCACACCTATTGGGGGCTTGCTCCTGTCCGACCACAGTAATACCATCTGATCAGCTCAGTATAGCATGTCTTTTGCAAATGGTTTTATCATTGCCTTTGCTTGAAATTTTCTTTAATAAATTTTCCTTCTTTGTTGCGTTCTTAAACCGACAAAATTCGCAGACCGGTTCGACTGTCAATTGACGGAACACGGTCAATCTTTAATCCGGAGACTATTTGCCTAGTTTGATTTTTTGATTTTATGTTACCATCTTATTATAGAGCAAACCGGTGTTCATTAACCCGGCTTGACTTTCAAATTACAAGTTGTCAGTACATGATCAAGTTATAATCCAGAGACTATCAGCCCGGTCTGGTTTGACTATGAGTCGCCAGTATTATATATGGTTAAACCGGCGTTTATCACAACCCGGTACGGTTTATCATCAACCGGCACAATATGAAAGGAGTTATCATTACTCAAGATTGGGGTTATCACTCTTACTACAAAAAATTGGTAAACCAATGATGTGATTCAATATCACAGGTATGATATATTTCATTGATTATTCTTAAGTGCAGCCTTGGTTATAAACCTGGGTTATATGTTGGGCATTATGGCCCGTCCGGCGGTAAGCCACCAGGACACTTTAAACTTGTTGTATGCAGAGACAGGTTGAATAAAGCATGATGATAGATTATCCGGTGTTTATTAAACCGGCCTGGCTTTAAGACGATAAGTCGCCAGTATATGATGGGAAATTATCCGGAGTTTATTAAACCGGCCTGGCTTTGGACTATATGTCGCCAGTATATATTTGGATTGCGTCATTGGAATCATGCGCTTATAAATGATTGGGTTATATTATTCAAATAGCCAAATTTGGCTGAACTTTCATTATGATATTGGATGAATTTTTCATACCGGATTATATTATCTTGAATAGCCAACATGGCTGGATTTTTATGGTTATTAGTAACCGGTATTATTGAGTTTTCAAAGTCGCTTTAGCGCAACTGTTATTATTTTATCAAAGGATATGATTTATTCTACAATGGAAGGAATAGTCCCGAGTCGCTGCAGGCTCACGACCCGGCACTTGGGGGCTACATTATTCAAATTGAGATTACATGCAAGTCTCATGTCGCTGCAAGCATGCACCATGATACTTGGGGGCTAATGCAAAGTAATTTTCTGCTCATATTATTGAAGACCCGACTCATCACATTATAATGAGTCGGCCCTTGGGGGCGACCAATTGCTCCTGTCAACAGTTGAAGTTTTTATGAGTATAAGACAATTGCAAGTCCCAGGTTGCTGCAAGCATGACAACCCGGCACTTGGGGGCTACATAATATGGAGTGTTCAGTTTTTACTAGTAACTGGGATGAACAACATGGATTTCTTCAAAAGTGGCAGTATTGATATTGAAGCAAGTCTTAAACCATAACTTTGTTTTGTTCAAGACTTGGGGGCTATAGGTAATATGGATATAAGGGAGAAGTATCTTCCAAATTTTCAGTTTGGAGTAAACCAGATTAAACCGGCGTTGGAAACAATCATGACCCGGAATTATCAGTTTTTATAACCAGACAATGGTGGTAATCATAAACCGGCAAGCTCTACATCTTCAAACCGGCCGAATATCAGATGAGTATTTCAAGGCCAATATTTCTTAAATCGGCGCTCTGGAAGCCGACTCAAGTGGATTATTCTTCACAATATTTTTTATAAGAAGCCAACATCAACAATTTGAGTATGAAGCTGGTTATTGATCCGGATTTTCTAGAAGAAGGAAATGACAAGGACTTCAGAATGGTCAGATGCCAGTTTACAAGAATTCTTAACCTAGAGCATAGTCTGTCAAATTCGTTCTTGTATTTGTTTTACAGGATCAGTTTAACATGGATAAATCCAAATTAAACTGGGGGCTAATGTCGGGGATATACCCCGTGGCGTAAACCGGCCGAGAATATAAACTGGCCAGGACTGGATGATTCACCGGCTACCCGCCCGGTCTTGGCGGTTCATCAGTAACCCGGCGGGCGGGTCAGATGGATGACGAGGCCCATGGCCCAGAAGGCCGGTTCATACTATGGTGGGCCGGTTTAAGAGGAAAGGCAGGAGGAATATTTACCTTACAAGGAGTTGAGACCAGGACTTGTATCCGGTTTGTATTAGAGATAGACTAGTCCTAATCCTAATAGGACTCCACATGTAACCCGCCCCTTCAACATATATAAGGAGGGGCAGGGCTCCCCAAAGAGGGACAGGCTACAAGCAAGAAGAAACAATCTTAGGGCTAGACACAAAGAGGAGAGCCGGTTTACGGCGAATCCCTCGTGATGATAATGAGACCTAGCCTCAAACAGCATGTAGGTTTTTTACCGGATGATGTTTCCCAGGGCCCGAAGCTGTCTAAATCCCTGTCTTGTGTTGCGTCTCTCGATTCCGCTCAACCCCTCTCAAGATACCACGTAGATGCGTTGGCCTCGCGACTAAGTCCTAACACTAAGGACATCTGACGTGACAATTCCACGACATGATGGGTATCGTTATTTTTTGACCTTCACAGATGATTTGAGTAGGTATGGTTATATGTACTTGATGAAACACAAGTCTGAAACATTTGAAAAGTTCAAAGAATTTCAGAGTGAAGTGGAGAATCATCGTAACAAGGAAATAAAGTTTCTATGATCTGATCGAGGAGGCGAATATTTGAGTTACGAGTTTGGCCTTCATTTAAAATAATTGGAATTGTTTCACAACTCATGCCACCTGGAAAACCGCAACGTAATGGTGTATCCGAACGTCATAACCGTACTTTATTAGATATGATGCATTCTATGATGTCTCTTACTGATTTACCACTATCGTTTTGGGGTTATGCAATTCAGACAGCCGCATTCACGTTAAATAGGGCACCGTCTAAATCCGTTGAGACGACACTGTATGAACTATGTTTTGACAAGAAACCTAAGCTGTCGTTTCTTAAAATTTTGGAATGCGGCACTTATGTCAAAAGGCTTCAGTCTGATAAGCTCGAACCCAAATCGAAGAACTCCATCTTCATAGGATACCCTAAAGAAACTATTGTGTACACCTTCTACCACAGGTCCGAAGGCAACATCTTTGTTGCTAAAAATGGGTCCTTTCTAGAGATGGAGTTTCTCTTAAAATAAGTGAGTGGGAGGAATGTAGAACTTCATGAGGTAATTGTACTTTTTCTCGAATTAGAAAGTAGCACATCAGAGAAAACCATTCCTGTGATGGCTACACCAACTAGAGAGGAAGCTAATTATGATGATCATGAAACTTTGGATCAAGTTACTACTGAACTTCGTAAGTCGACCAGAACATGTTCTACACTAGAGTGGTATGGTAATCCTATCCTGGAAGTCATGTTGTTAGACAACAGCAAACCTACGAATTATGAAGAAGCTATTATGCATCATACAAGAGGGGAAGAGCATCTTCATACCCTTGAAGATTGCTAAGCAGAAGCGTTTATCAACGCGATTGATGTATTCGTACACCTTCACGATCCATCCCGAGCAAGTACCGAACGTAGGACACCTCCACGTTTAGCACACGTTCAGCTCGATACATCCTCGCCTTCTCGATCCAACAAGAGAGGTGAACTAGTAGATGAGTTTCAGCAGCACGACGGTGTGGTGACAGTGGTGGTGAAGAACAATCTCCGCAGGGCTTCGCTTAAGCACAACGGAAACTATGACGAAGGATAAACTAGAGGGGATGGGGTTGCCGGCACACCGCTTGGTGAATCTTCATGTAACTTAGGTGCTAGCCCTGCCCCTCTATTTATATGTTGAGCCTTGGGGTCGAAACTTGGAGTAAAAGCCTCCTCAAAGGTGGCTTTGCCTGAAAGGCAAGAGTCCTTCTCGGACTCCAGGCCCAGACGCCGGGATTCCTGGCGTCTGGCCCCTGGCCTCCGCAAAACTTCCTTTTGCACGTTCCAAAACCCTCGTGGGCTCTACCCCTTGGCCCAAATAAAATGTTCTCGTGCCCAAACATTTCGGGAAACATCCGAAACCCCTTCCGGTGAATTCCGGAACCCTTCTAGAGACCAAACACTATTATCCATTATATTAATGTTTACCTACGTACCATTCCGGAACTCCTCATCATGTCTGTGATCTAATCCGGGACTCCGAACAACATTCGGTCACCAACAGACATAACTCATATAATACTATATCACTACTAGGGAAAACCTTATACACCGAATCTTAGCAGCAGCGCGGTTTAAAAACAAACGCTACTGCTAATTAGTAGTAGCGAGCTTGACGAAAGGTCGCTTCTAATAACGCGGTAGCAGTAGCGCTCTAGGTGAAACAAGCGCTACTACTATAATTGCCACGACGTTGCCTCCAGGTTAGATATAGTAGTAGCGCCCTTCCCTGGACGTGCTACTGCTAAAGTACTTAGTAGCAGCGTTTTTCTTCAAAACTCGCTGCTGCTAAAGTACTTAGTGGCAAATTTTTTGATGCGTGCTTAGACTTATCAGTAACATTTTTAAGTAAAACGCACTATTGCTACTTTAGCTATTGCGCGTTTGCTAAAGTGTGATACTGCTAGTTCGACTTAACCACCCGCAGGCTCAAAATTTTGCTAAGTCCTCCATTCCCCCCCTGTTCGCCTACTCCTCTATCGCCGCCGCCCGAGCCTGCCCTCACCACCGCCCCCCGAGGCCGCCCTCAACCTCACCGCCGCCGCCCGCCGCCGCTCTCGACCTCACCGTCGCCGGCCTCGACCTCACCGCCGCCGCCCTCGACCTCACCGCCGTCGCCCGAGCCCGCCCAGCACCGCCGCCTCCCGATCCCGAGCCCGCCCTCGCCGCCCCTACCTCTCCGTCACTGAGCACCTCCCCGCCACCGTCTCTCCCCTCTCTGTAAGCCCCCACCCCTCCCCCACCCCCTTTCTCTCTGCTTAGTTAGTACTAGATGTTTTTTAGTAGTAATAGTAGATGTTAATTTAGGGTTCATAGATAATGATTTTTAGTAGTAGTAGATGTTAATTAGTAGTAGTGATGGTACTAGTTACCTAGGGAAGTATGGTTAATAGTAGATGTTTTTTACTATTGTATAATGTAGTTTTTTTTACTATTTTTAGTAAGTGTTTAAAATAATTAGTAAGTAAATTAATAAACTAGTTGAACTAGTTTAGTTTTAGTTGAACTAGTTTAGTAAGTAAATTAATAAACTAGTTGAACTAGTTGAAATAATAGAAGTAATGTATTTTTAGTAAGATATCTAATATAACTAGTTTAACTACTTTATTTTTAGAAAGAACTAGTTTTTTTTCTATTTATAGTAAGTTTATATTTAGTAAGAACTAGTTTAATTAATAGAACTAGTTGAACCTGTCACATTTGTTGTTATTTTTTTAGTTTAAGCAATTATTCAGGATGTATTAGTGATAACTTATAGGGTTTTTGCTTTTGCAGAAATCAAGGAGCCCCTCCATCATCCCGCCGTCGTCCCCGTCACTGACCCCCTCCGACCTCGAGGTGAGACCAGCCAAATCTTCTTGTATATCATGTGTTGCTCAAATAGGATATGTGGTTGCCCAAGTGGCCGGTCATGTTCAGGTTACACCTCCGAGTGGCCTATGTTTTGCCGGAGTGTTGATTAATTTCCATTCTGGCAAATTTCAGGCGCTCGTTATGTCCTTTTTTAGCAAAGGTCATGCCGGATTTTTCCGTGAATTCTGGCATGACTTGTGCTAGAATATGTAGGAAATATCGAGTGGCCCGGATTTTCTCGAAAAATAATTATCTAATTTAGGTTTCTTAGTACATATATTTATTTGTACAAGTTTAATCTTTCAATTATGAACGTAGGAAATGTCGTACTCGGACGACGAAAATCTCCCGGGGGAGTGCAGCTGGTGCCACGATGATCGAGGTATGTGCGTCAGGTTCCTTCAGCTGGACGAAGATCGGTGCTTCAACATTAAGCTCGAAGAGACCTTCAATGTTGAAACGGTACGCAGCGACGACAAAGTATTTTTTTCATAATTAAGCATGACTTCAACTATTTCAACGTCTAATTTTCATCTTTTACAATTCTACTAGCTTATCCCATGCCATGCAATACGCTATGTCTTGGAGAGGATGGGTTTTGAAGACCATAAAAATTTTGAAACAAAGAAAATACACCTAAGGACCCATCATGATATGGATTTTGAAGTAAATCTGTACAATTCTCAGAGCGTAACCCATTTTGGTTGCCAAAATTGGGAAGCACTTTGCAAAATGTATGGTTTTTATGAGGGTATGATTGTCACCATGGATCTTGGTGATCCTAACATCAAGCAAGGCAATATGGACATTTGGATCCTTATTGATACGCTTCCGATTCTACCACAATGTGAGTTTCTCAAACATAGTTATTAACTAATTTATATTGTTTATTTCAAAATAGTTGACAACTTATTTCCATTAACAGCTTATTTTGATTCCTCAAAGAATGTGCGGAAGATGGTAGACAAAACCCACTACACTGATGGCTCCGAATTAACTTATAAGGAGAAAAGTCATTTGATCGTATTTTATACTTATCTTGAGAATTACAATACCTATTATCGAACTCCTCCAAATTATGGTGAATACGTGCCACTAGTGCACGTGTTGAACCACGGTAACTTCTATGGAGATACCCTGGTAAGATTTTTTACTATTACGATATCCGTGCATCTTTTGCATACTTCTAAAACTAGTAAATCATTGCTAACTACGAAGTTATTACTATGTTTTTCAACAGAAAATCCTGATGGATTGTGTGCCTCATCTGATGTATCAGAATGTTCGCCTTGTAGTCCTGAACATACAGCTAGGTCAACCTATAGATCTCACCTGTGCATATCGGATTTCTAAAACCGGTGAACACATGCTAATCAAAGAATGGAAAAAATGTTTGGACATTCATAAGGAGGTTCTTGGAAGTAACATTAAGCGAAAGTCAAGAATTGGAGACAGGGTAATCTCCATTCTCCATAATGGAGAGTCAGGGGCTATCTTGTTTTTTGCTATTTTACCTTAGAGACTATAGTAGGTCCTAAGAGAATGTAGTAGGTCCTATGAGGTACAATATGTTTATTATGTGGTGCAATGTGTTAGACTTGATGATGAGGAGTACATGTGATTACGACTAGTGACCAATTTGCTATGTGATGTCTCATTGATGAAAACGATGATCTTGAGGAGGTGTTATATGACAACGATGTATTATGATGATCAGTTGTTAATGATATGATGATGATATTTATTATATCATTGGGTGAAAGAACCGCGGAATAGTTTCAAGTGGATGGACATCCACTTGAAACTAGTCCATGGTTCTTTCACCCCATGATGTAATAACTCATTATGATGTAAAGACAATCTCTAAATTCCTGTTGTATGAAAACTTGTGTAAAGGTGTATGAATACAACATGAAATAAAAAAAGAAATAAAATACGAAATAATAGTAGTAGAGCAGGAAGGGAGAAGCGCTACTACTAATTACCAGTAGCGCTCCTCAGGGAAAGCGCTACTACTAAGTCGATATAGCAGTAGCGTGGGTTGAGGCACGCTACTGCTAAACTTTAGCTGTAGCACTGTACCAGTAGCGCTCCAGCCCGCGCTACTGATAGGCCTAAAACCCGCGCTGCTGCTAGGTGTTTCCCTAGTAGTGTATTGTCAATGAACGTTAAGCGTGTGGACCCTACGGGTTCGAGAACTATGCAGACATGACCAAGACGCTTCTCTGGTCAATAACCAATAGCGGGACCTGGATGCCCATATTGGTTCCAACATATTCTACGATGATCTTTATTGGTCGAACTTTTATGACAACATACGTAATTCCCTTTGTCCATCGGTATGTTACTTGACCGAGATTCGATCGTCGGTATCTTCATACATAGGTCAATCTCGTTACCGGCAAGTCTCTTTACTCGTTCCGTAATACATCATCTTGTAACTAACTCATTAGTCATTTGCTTGCAAGGCTTCTTATGATGTGTATTACCGAGAGGGCAGAGAGATACCTCTTCGATACTCTGAGTGACAAATCCTAATCTCAATCTATGCTAACTCACAAACACCTTATGAGATACATGTAGAGCATCTTTATGATCACCCAGTTATGTTGTGACATTTGATAGCACACAAGGTATTCTTCTGGTATTCGGGAGTTGCATAATCTCATAGTCGAAGGAATATATATTTGACCTGAAGAAAGCAATAGCAATAAACTGAACGATCATTATGCTAAGCTAATTGATGGGTCTTGTCCATCACATTATTCTCCTAATGATGTGATCCCATTATCAAATGACAACACATGTCTATGGTTAGGAAACTTTAACCATCTTTAATCAACGAGCTAGTCTAGTAGAGGCTCACTAGGTTCACGGTATTTGTTTATGTATTCACACATGTATTTATGTTTCCAATCAATACATTTCTAGCATAAATAATAAATCTTTATCATGAATAAGGAAAATAACAACTTTATTATTGCCTCTAGGGCATACTTCCTTCAGTCTCCTACTTGCACAAGAGTCGGTAATCTAGATTACATTGTATTGAATCTAAAACCCATGGAGTCTTGGTGCTGATCATGTTTTGCTCGTGGAAGAGGCTTAGTCAAGGGTCTGCTACATTCAGATATGTATGTATTTTGCAAACTTCTATGACTCCACCCTTGACATATTCACGAATAGAGTTGAAGCGTCTCATGATGTGTTTGGTTCTCTTGTGAAACCTAGATTCCTTCGCCAAGGCAATTGCTCCAGTGTTGTCACAAAAGATTTTCATGGGATCCGATGCACTAGGTATTACACCCAGATCAGATATGAATTCCTTCATCCAGACTCCTTCATTTGCTGCTTTCGAATCAGCTATGTACTCCGCTTCACACGTAGATCCCACCACGAAGCTCTTCTTGGAATTGCACCAACTAACAGTTGCACCATTCAATATAAATACGTATCCTGTTTGTGACTTAGTGTCATCGAGGTTAGTGTCAAAGCTAGCATCAACATAACCATGTATGACGAGCTCTTTGTCACCCCCATAAATCAGAAACATATCCTTGGTACTTTTCAGGTACTTCAGGATGTTCTTGAACAGTGTCCAGTGATCCACTCCTAGATTACTTTGGTACCTCCCTGCGAAATTATGGCAAGGCAAACATCAGGTCTGGTACACAACATAGCATACATGATAGAACCTATGGCTGAGGCATGGGAAACGACTTTAATTTTCTCTCTATCTTCTGCAGTGGTCGGTCTTTGAGTCTGACTCTATTTCACACCTTGTTAACACAGGCAAGAACCCTTTCTTTGACTGATCCATTTTGAACTTCTTCAAAACTTTATCAAGGTATGTGCTTTGTGAAACTCCTATTAAGAGTCTTGATCTATCTCTATAGATCTTGATGTGCAATATATATGTAGCTTCACCGAGGTCTTTCATTGAAAAAATCTTATTCAAGTATCCTTTTGTGCTATCCAGAAATTCTACATCATTTCCAAACAACAATATGTCATCCACATATAATATCAGAAATGCTATAGAACTCCCACTCACTTTCTTGTAAATATAGGCTTCACCGTAAGTCTGTATAAAACCATATGCTTTGATCACCTCATCAAAGCGTATATTCCAACTCCGAGATGCTTGCACCAGTCCATTGATGGATCGCTGGAGGTTGCACACTTTGTTAGCACCTTTAGGATCGACAAAACCTTCTAGTTGCATCATGTACAACTCTTCTTTAAGAAATCCATTAAGGAATGCAGTTTTGACGCCCATTTGCTAGATTTCATAATCGTAAAATGCGGCAATTGCAAACATGAATCGTACAGACTTAAGCATCGCTACGGGTGAGAGTGTTTTTTCATAGTCAACTCCTTGAACTTCTCGAAAACATTTCGCGACTAGTCGAGCTTTCTAGATAGTAACATTACCATCAGCCTCAGTCTTCTTCTTGAAGATCCATTTATTTTCTATGGCTTGCCGATCATTGGGCAAGTCCACCAAAGTCCACACTTTGTTCTCATACATGGATCCTATCTCAGATTTCATGGCCTCTAGCCATCTGTCGGAATCTGGGCTCATCACAGCTTTTCATAGTTCGTAGGTTCGCCTTGGTCTAGTAACATGACTTCCAGGACAGGATTACCGTACCACTCTGGTGCATATCGTGCTCTGGTCGACCTATGAGTTTCAGTAGTAACTTGACCTGAAGTTTCATGATCGTTATCATTTGCTTCCTCTCTAGTTGGTGTAGGAATGATACGTCTCCAACGTATCTACAATTTTTTATTGTTCCATGCTATTATGTTATCTGTTTTGGATGTTTTATATGCATTATTATGCAATTTTATATTATTTTTGGGACTAACCTATTAACCTAGAGCCTAGTGCTAGTGCCTGTTTTTTCCCTGTTCTTGAGTTACACAGAAAAGGAATACCAAACAGAGTCCAAACGGAATGAAACCTTCGCGATGATTTTTCTTGGAACAAAAGACAACCAGGAGACTTGGATATGAAGTCGGAGGAGCTGCGAGGTGGCGACAAGGACGGAGGGCGCGCCCACAGGTGGTAGGGTGTGCCCCCACCCTTGTCCCCCCCGGCAAACCTCCTAACCTAATTCTTTCGCCTATGTATTCACATATATCCTCAAACCACCAGAAGCATCCACGAAAACTCTTTTCCGCCGCCGCAACCTCCTCTACTGGTGAGATCCAATCTAGGGACCTTTTCCGGCACCATGTCGGAAGGGGATTCGATCACGGAGGGCTTCTACATCAATTCTATTGCCCTTCTGATGAAGCAATAGTAGTTTACCTCAGACCTATGGGTCCATAGCTAGTATCTAGATGGCTTCTTCTCTCTCTTTGATTCTCAATACCATGTTCTCCTCGACGTTCTTGGAGATCTATTCAATGTAATACTTTTTTGCGGTGTGTTTGCCAAGATCTGATGAATTGTGGATTTATGATTACCTTATCTATGAATATTATTTGAATCTTCTCTGAATTCTTATATGCATTATTTGATATCTTTGTAATTCTCTTCGAACTATCTGCTTGGTTTGGCCAACTAGATTGGTTTTTCTTGCAATGGCAGAAGTGCTTAGCTTTGGGTTCAATTTCCCTGTGACAAAAGGGGCAGCAAGGCACGTATTGTAATATTGCCATTGAGGATAAAAACATTGGAGGTTTCATCATACTGCTTGAGTTAATTCCTCTATATCATGTCATCTTACTTAATGCGTTACTCCATTCTTTATGAACTAAATACTCTAGATGCATGTTGGATAGCGGCCGATGTTTGGAGTAATAGTAGTAGATGCAGAATCGTTTCGGTCTACTTGACATGGACGTGATGCCTATATTCATGATCATTGCCTTAGCTAACGTCATACATTTGCGCTTTTCTATCAATTGCTCGGTAGTAATTTGTTCACCCATCGTATTATTTTCTATCTTGAGAGAAGCCTCTAGTGAAACCGATGGCCCCCGGGTCTATTTTCCATCATATAAGTTTCTGATCTACAATATTAGTTTCCGATCTACTATTCTTCCAATATTTTTCTTTCCGATCTATAAACCGAAAATACCAAAAATATTTACTTTACCGTTTATCTATCTCTATCAGATCTCACTTTTGCAAGTAACCGTGAAGGGATTGACAACACCTTTAATGCGTCGGGTGCAAGTTTGTTTGATTGTTTGTGCTGGTATTCGGTGATTTGTGCGTTGTCTCCTGCTGGATTGATACCTTAGTTCTCAAACTGAGGGAAATACTTATCTCTACTTTGTTGCATCACCCTTTCCTCTTCAAGGTAAAAACCAACGCAAGCTCAAGAAGTAGCAGCAATAATTTCTAGCGCTATTGCCGGGGAGATCTACACCAAGTCAAGACATACCAGGTACCCATCATAAACTCTCATCTCTTGCATTACATTATTCTCCATTCGCCTATCGTTTTCCTTTCCCCCACTTCCAAAACGATTTTCGAAAAGATTTTCCTTTTCTTCGCCCCTGTTCTGTTCATCTTCTTCGCTTGCTTTTTGTGTGCTCGTGTCTTCGATTGCTTGCTTTGTCATGATGGCTCAAGAGAATACCAAATTGTGTTACTTTTTCTACACCAATAACATGATTTTATTAGTACTCCAATTGCTCCCGCCACTAATGCCGAATCTTGTGAAATTAATGCCGCTTTGCTGAGTCTTGTTATGAAAGATGAATTTTCTGGCCTTCCTAGTGAAGATGCCGCGTCCCATCTAAACCATTTTGTTGATTTGTGTGATATGCAAAAGGAAAAATATGTGGATAATGATATTGTTAAATTGAAGCTATTTCCATTATCACTTAGAGATTGTGCTAAAACTTGGTTTTCATCTTTTCCTAAAAACAGTATTGATTCATGGAATAAGTGTAAAGATGCCTTTATTTCCAAGTATTTTCCTTCCGCTAAGATCATCTCCCTTAGGAACGATATTATGAATTTTAAGCAACTTGATCATGAACATGTTGCACAATCTTGGGAGAGGATGAAATTGATGATACGAAATTTCCCTACTCATGGTTTGAATTTGTGGATGATCATACAATTTTTTATGCAGCATTGAATTTTGCTTCTAAAAATCTTTTAGATTCGGCCGCGGGAGGTACTTTAATGGAAATTATTTTGGGAGAAGCTACTAAACTCCTAGATAATATTATGGTTAATTATTCTCAATGGAACATCGAAAGATCTTTCACTAGTAAAAAAGTGCATGTCATGCGGTGGCGGTCTTGGCGGTGGCTTTCTTGGCTGATGTCGATGATGATACCTGTGTTGGTGCATGTCGTGCCGTACTTTTCATGTTCCGTTCTTATTTACCGTTCTTTAGATGGCGATGATGATGCTTGTGTCTCATACTTATGTTCTCATACTTGTGTTCATTAAGTTTCGCCGATGATGGTCTTGATGATCTTTAGATGATGATCTTGAGATGATGATGATCTTGCTGTGTTCTGTCATAT
The DNA here is from genome assembly GCF_018294505.1 of Triticum aestivum. Taxonomy (NCBI): domain Eukaryota; kingdom Viridiplantae; phylum Streptophyta; class Magnoliopsida; order Poales; family Poaceae; genus Triticum; species Triticum aestivum. The sequence continues at coordinate 67,958,194 of NC_057795.1, read as the reverse complement.
ATGTGTGTTGAATTTGCTGTGAATTTGAATGAAATGGAAAAAACAGAGCATATAAAGAAACAAAGCAGAACTATGCCGATGGCCTTGTGGTTGGCAAAGCTATGCCCAGATGAACCAGTAGCTGACACGTGGTAGGGGTATGCCGACGGCTTGGCCGGCGGCATATCTAAACGCCCAGGAGCTCTCAGGGGGTGACACGTGGCACAGATAAGGCAACGGCCTGGCCGTCGGCTTAGACTGGCACCCTGGCCGTCGGCTTATCTGTGCCACGTGTCACCCTATGATACGGTCGGCGCAGTGACGGCGCCGTCTGCGGCCGTCTCGTGAAAAATGTGCCGACGGCCGTACAGAGGCCGTTGGCATAGACCCCTATGCCGATGACATATCTATGCCGACGGTCTAACACAATTACGCTGATGTAATCTACGTCGACGGGCGTGCTTCCGTCGGCATAGAGCAAGGCCAATGGCAAAGGTCCTATGCCGATGGCCAGAGGTCGTCGGCATAGGGGGTGAGTCCGGTAGTGAGATAAGGGAGAGAGAGATGAACCAGGAGCACCAATCAGGACATGCCATGCCATCAATTCATGTCTTCAAGCATTGGCCAATCAGAAGCAAGCAGCTGAATGTGTGCTTCTTTGTCCATTCTAAAATAGAAAAAGAAAATGAATAAAATATCAAAAAATCAAATCCTTTGACATTGAGTCCTTAGCGTGTAATAGTTGCCACGAAATTTTTTAAACTTGGAATAAAACAATTTTCGTACTTCATTTGCCTTTTGGCAAATAAAAAACCCATTTTTTCACAAATAGAAAATGAAAAAAATGATTTTTTGTGCAAAAATTTCTAAAATATATTTCGCAACATTGTTTTTAATGGCGAGATGTACCTATGTGCCAATTTTCAGCACATTATCATAATATTTGCAATGAATATGGCCTTCGCCATAGTCATTTCGCTTGAAAGTCATAAATGTTTATACTTGCTAGGCCTATTTATGCAGAAGTTTTTTTCAACATTGTGATATTGCAAGTTTGACATTTTTCCTCGCTACTAGTACACATACAAGGACTCCATGGGAAAGTAATGCATTTTTTGGACTTGTAATCTTTTTCTTTTATTTTCTCCAAAACAGGGTCAAAATGGTTGGCATGGCGATTCATGAAAAGGGGTTGAGTCTCACAAAACTCTAAGTGGTTCTTACATATAATGACTACTTGTGTACCTAAAAATATCTTTTAAAATTTTTAGGACATAGCTATCACACACTTATGGTTCAAATTTGAATTACTTTCGGGAAATCAACATAAAGTCATTTAAATGTGCGAAAGTAGCTAGAAAACTAGAAAATCCATGAAACTTAGGAACTGTGCATAAAATATGGTCTACTTACTGTGATAATTGGAGTGGTGTAATTTTGCACCCTGTGTTTTTGTACTTGCTTCACAAAAACACCCATTTTTGTGAAGGAAATATGCCCTAGAGGCAATAATAAAATTATTATTTATTTCCTTATATCATGATAAATGTTTATTATTCATGCTAGAATTGTATTAACCGGAAACATGATACATGTGTGAATACATAGACAAACAGAGTGTCACTAGTATGCCTCTACTTGACTAGCTTGTTGATCAAAGATGGTTATGTTTCCTAGCCATAGACATGAGTTGTCATTTGATTAACGGGGTCACATCATTAGGAGAATGATGTGATTGACATGACCCATTCCGTTAGCCTAGCACTTGATCGTTTAGTATGTTGCTATTGCTTTCTTCATGACTTATACATGTTCCTGTAACGATGAGATTATGCAACTCTCGTTTACCGGAGGAACACTTTAGGTGCTACCAAACGTCACAACGTAACTGGGTGATTATAAAGGAGTACTACAGGTGTCTCCAAAGGTACATGTTGGGTTGGCATATTTCGAGATTAGGTTTTGTCACTCCGATTATCGGAGAGGTATCTCTGGGCCCTCTCGGTAATGCACATCACTATAAGCCTTGCAAGCAATGTGACTAATGAGTTAGTTGCGGGATGATGCATTATATAACGAGTAAAGAGACTTGTCGGTAACGAGATTGAACTAGGTATTGGATACCGACGATCGAATCTCGGGCAAGTAACATACCGATGACAAAGGGAACAACATATGTTGTTATGCGGTTTGACCGATAAACATCTTCGTAGAATATGTAGGAGCCAATATGAGCATCCAGATTCCGCTATTGGTTATTGACCAAGAATAGTTCTAGGTCATGTCTACATAGTTCTCGAACCCGTAGGGTCCGCACGCTTAAGGTTTCGATGACAGTGTTATTATGAGTTTATGAGTTTTGATGTACCGAAGGAGTTCGGAGTCCCGGATGAGATCGGGGACATAATGAGGAGTCTCAAAATGGTCGACACATAAAGATCGATATATTGGACGACTATATTCGGAGTTCGGAAAGGTTCCGAGTGATTCGGGTATTTTTCGGAGTACCGGAGAGTTACGGGAATTCGCCGGGGAGAAGTATTGGGCCTTATTGGGCCATACGGGAAAGAGAGAGGGGCTGCCTAGGGCAGGCCGCGCGCCCCCCAAGTCCTAGTCCGAATTGGACTAGGGGAGGGGCCGCACCCCCTCCTTCCTTCCCTTCTCTCTTCCCTTTCCTTCTCTCCTACTCCTACTACATGGAAGGGCTCCTAGTTCTACTAGGAAAGGGGGAATCCTACTCCCGGTGGGAGTAGGACTCCCCTAGGGCGCGCCATAGAGAGGGCCGGCCCTCCCCCTCCTCCACTCCTTTATATACGGGGGCAGGGGGCACCCCATGACACACAAGTTGATCTACGGATCGTTCATTAGCCGTGTGCGGTGCCCCCCTCCACCATATTCCACCTCGGTCATATCGTCGTGAAGTTTAGGTGAAGCTCTGCGCCGGTAGAACATCATCATCGTCACCACGCTGTCGTGCTGACGGAACTCATCCCCAACACTTTGCTGGATCGGAGCCCGGGGATCGTCATCGAGTTGAACGTGTGCTGAACTCGGAGGTGCCGTGCGTTCGGTACTTGGATTGGTTAGATCGTGAAGACGTACGACTACATCAACCTTGTTGTCATAATGCTTCCGCTTACGGTCTACGAGCGTACATGGACAATACTCTCCCCTCTCGTTGCTATGCCATCACCATGATCTTGCGTGTGCGTAGGAATTTTTTTGAAATTACTACGTTCCCCATCAGTGGCATCCGAGCCTAGGTTTTATGCGTTGATGTTATATGCACGAGTAGAACACAAGTGAGTTGTGCGCGATACAAGTCATACTGCTTACCAGCATGTCATACTTCGGTTCGGCGGTATTGTTGGATGAAGCGGCCCAGACCGACATTACGCGTACGCTTACGCGAGACTGGTTTTACCGCCGTGCTTTGCACACAGGTGACTAGCGTGTGTCTGTTTCTCCAACTTTAGTTGAACCGAGTGTGGCTACGCCCGGTCCTTGCGAAGGTTAAAACAACACTAACTTGACGAACTATCGTTGTGGTTTTGATGCGTAGGTAAGAACGGTTCTTGCTCGGCCCATAGCAGCCACGTAAAATTTGCAACAACAAAGTAGAGGACGTCTAACTTGTTTTTGCAGGGCATGTTGTGATGTGATATGGTCAAGACGTGATGAGATATAAGTTGTTGTATGAGATGATCATGTTTTGTTGAAGTTATCGGCAACTGGCAGAAGCCCTATGGTTGTCTCTTTGTCGCATAAGATGCAAGTGCCAAATAATTGCTTTACTTTATCGCTATGCGATAGCAATAGTTGCAAGAGCAATAGTTGGCGAGACGACCATGTGATGACACATTGATATAGATCAAGATGATGAAGATCATGGTGTCGTGCTGGTAACGATAGAGATCATGACAGTACTTTGGAGATGGAGATCAAAGGCGCAAGATGATCATGGCCATATCATGTCACATATTTTGATTGCATATGATGTTTATCTTTTATACATCTTATTTTGCTTAGTTTGACGATAGCATTTTAAGATGATCTCTCACTAATTATCAAGAAGTGTTCTCCCTGAGTATGCACCATTGCGAAAGTTCTTCGTGCTGAGACACCACGTGATGATCGGGTGTGATAGGCTCTACGTTCAAATACAACGGGTGCAAAACAGTTGCACACGCAGAATACTCAGGTTAAACTTGACGAGCCTAGCATATACAGATATGGCCTCGGAACACGGAGACCGATAGGTCGAGCGTGAATCATATAGTAGATATGATCAACATATTGATGTTCACCGTTGAAACTACTCCATCTCACGTGATGATCGGACATGGTGTAGTTGATATGGATCACGTAATCACTTAGAGGATTAGAGGGATGTCTATCTAAGTGGGAGTTCTTTAGTAATATGATTAATTGAACTTTAATTTATCATGAACTTAGTCCTGGTAGTATTTTGCAAATTATGTTGTAGATCAATAGCTTGCGTTGTTGCTTTCATATGTTTATTTTGATATGTTCCTAGAGAAAACTGTGTTGAAAGATGTTAGTAGCAATGATGCGGATTGGATCCGTGATCTGAGGTTTATCCTCATTGCTGCACAGAAGAATTATGTCCTTGATGCACCGCTAGGTGACAAACCTATTGCAGGAGCAGATGCAGACGTTATGAACGTTTGGCTAGCTCAATATGATGACTACTTGATAGTTTAGTGCACCATGCTTAACGGCCTAGAATCGGGACTTCAAAGATGTTTTGAACGTCATGGACCATATGAGATGTTCCAGGAGTTGAAGTTAATATTTTAAGCAAGTACCCGAGTTGAGAGATATGAAGTCTCCAACAAGTTCTATGCTAAAAGATGGAGGAGAATCGCTCAACTAGTGAGCATGTGCTCAGATTGTCTGGGTACTACAATCGCTTGAATCAAGTGGGAGTTAATCTTCCAAATAAGATAGTGATTGACAGAGTTCTCTAGTCACCATCACTAAGTTAGTAGAACTTTGTGATGAACTATAGTATGCAAGGGATGACGAAAACGATTCCCGAGCTCTTCGTGATGTTGAAATCGACGAAGGTAGAAATCAAGAAAGAGCATCAAGTGTTGATGATTGACAAGACTACTAGTTTCAAGAAAAGGGCAAAGGGATAGAAAGGGAACTTCAAGTAGAATGACAAGCAAGTTGTCACTCCCGCGAAGAAGCCCACAGCTGGACCAAAGCCTGAAACTGAGTGCTTACACTGCAAAGGAAATGGTCACCGGAAGCGGAAATGCCCTAAATATTTGGTGGATAAAAAGGATGGCAAAGTGAACAAGGGTATATTTTGATGTACATGTTATTGATGTGTACCTTACTAGTGTTTATAGTAGCCCCTGAGTATTTGATACTTGTTCGGTTGCTAAAAATTTAGTAACTCGAAACAGGAGTTACAGAATAAATAGAGACTAGTTGAAGGGGAAGTGACGATGAGTGTTGGAAGTAGTTCCAATATTGATATGATCATCATCACACACTCCCTATACTTTCAGGATTAGACCTAAATAAATGTTATTTAGCTTTTGCGTTGAGCATGAATATGATTTGATCATGTTTATTGCAATACGGTTACTCATTTAAAGTCAGAGAATAATTGTTGTTCTATTTACATGAATAAAACCTTCAATGGTCATACACCCAATGAAAATAGTTTATTGGATCTCGATCATACTGATACACATATTCATAATATTGATGCCAAAAGATGCAAAGTTAATAATGATAGTGCAACTTATTTGTGGCACTGCCGTTTGGGTCATATCGGTATAAAGCGCATGAAGAAACTCCATAAAGATGGATTTTCGGAATCACTTGGTTATGAATCATTTGATACTTGCGAACCGTGCCTTTTGGGCAAGATGACTAAAACTTCATTCTCCGGAACAATGGAACAAGCTACTGACTTACTGGAAATAATACATACCGATGTATGCAATCCAATAAGTGTTGATGCTCGTGGAAAGTATCGTTATTTTCTGACCTTCACAAGATGATTTGAGCAGATATGGGTATATCTACTTGATGAAACATAAGTCTGAAATAGTTAAAAGGTTCAAAGAATTTCAGAGTGAAGTGGAAAAATCATCGTAACAATAAAATAAAGTTTCTGCGATCTGATCATGGAGACGAATATTTGAGTTACGAGTTTGGTCTTCAATTAAAACAATGTGGAATAGTTTCACAGCTCACGCCACCTGGAACACCACAACGTTATGGTGTGTCCGAACGTCGTAACCGCACTTTATTGGATATGGTGCGATCTATGATGTCTCTTACTGATTTACCACTATTGTTTTGGGGTTATGCATTAGAGACAGTTGCATTCACGTTAAAAGGGCACCATCTAAATCCGTCGAGATGACACCATATGAACTGTGGTTTAGCAAGAAACCCAAGTTGTCGTTTCTTAAAGTTTGGGGCTGCGATGCTTATGTGAAAAAGTTTCATCCTGATAAGCTCAAACCCAAATTGGAGAAGTGCATCTTCATAGAATACCCAAAGGAAACTATTGGGTACACCTTCTATCACAGATCCGAAGGCAAGATATTCATTGCTAAAAATGGATCCTTTCTAGAGAAGGAGTTTCTCTCGAAAGAAGTGAGTGGGAGGAAAGTAGAACTTGATGTGGTAACTGTACCTTCTCCCGAATTGGAAAATAGTTCATAACTAAAATCAGTTCCAGTGATTCCTACACCAATTAGTGAGGAAGCTAATGATGATGATCATGAAACTTCTGATCAAGTTACTACAGAACCTCGTAGGTCTTCTAGAGTACGGTCTGCACTAGAGTGGTACGGTAATCCTGTTCTGAAAGTCATGTTACTAGACCATGATAAACCTACAAACTATGAGGAAGCGATGATGAGCCCAGATTCCGCAAATTGGCTGGAGGCCATGAAATCTGAGATAGGATCCATGTATGAGAACAAAGTGTGGACTTTGATGGACTTGCTCGATGATCGGCAACCATAGAAAAATAAAGTGATCTTCAAGAGGAAGACGGACGTTGATAGTAGTGTTACTATCTACAAAGCTCGACTTGTCGCAAAAAAGGTTTTTGACAAGTTGAAGGTGTTGACTACAATGAGATTTTCTCAACTGTAGCGATGCTTAAGTCTGTCCGAATCATGTTAGCAATTGCCACAATTTATGAAATCTGGAAAATGGATGTCAAAACTGCATTCCTTAATGGTTTTCTTAAAGAAGAGTTGTATATGATGCAACCAGAAGGTTTTGTCAATCCTAAAGGTGCTAACAAAATATGCAAGCTCCAGCAATCCATCTATGGACTGGTGCAAGCATCTCGGAGTTGGAATATACGCTTTGATAAGTTGATCAAAGCATATAGTTTTATACAGACTTGCGGTGAAGCCTGTATTTACAAGAAAGTGAGTGGGAGCACTACAACATTTCTGATAAGTATATGTGAATGACATATTGTTGATCGGAAATAATGTAGAATTATTCTGCAAACCATAAAGGAGTATTTGAAAGGAGTTTTTTTCAAAGAAAGACCTCGGCAAAGCTACTTACATATTGAGCATCAAGATCTATTGAGATAGATCAAGACTCTTGATAAGATTTTCAATGAGTACATACCTTGACAAGATTTTGAAGTAGTTCAAAATAGAACAGTCAAAGAAAGAGCTCTTGCCTGTGTTGCAAAGGTGTGAAATTGAGTAAGACTCAAATCCCGACCATGGCAGAAAATAGAAAAGAGAATGAAAGTCATTCCCTATGCCTCAGTCATAGGTTCTATAAAGTATGCTATGCTATGTACCAGACCTATTGTATACCTTGTTCTGAATTTGGTAAGGGAATACAATAGTGATCTAGGAGTAGATCACTGGACATTGGTCAAGAATATCCTTAGTAAGGACTAAGGAAATATTTCTCGATTATGGAGGTGATAAAAGAGCCCGTCGTAAAGAGTTACATAGGTGCAAGCTTCTACACCGATCCAGATGACTCTAAGTCTCAATCTGGATACATATTAAAAGTGGGAGAAATTAGCTAGAGTAGCTCCGTGCAGAGCATTGTAGACATAGAATATTTGCAAAATACATACGGCTCTGAATGTGACAGACCCGTTGACTAAGCTTCTCTCACGAACAAAACATGATCACACCTTAGTACTCTTTGGGTGTTAATCACATTGCAATGTGAACTAGATTATTGACTCTAGTAAACCCTTTGGGTGTTGGTCACATGACGATGTGAACTATGGGTGTTAATCATATACAGATATGAATATTGGTGTTAAATCACATGGCGATGTGAACTAGATTATTGACTCTAGTGCAAGTGGGAGACTGAAGGAAATATGCCCTAGAGGCAATAATAAAGTTATTATTTATTTCCTTATATCATGATAAATGTTTATTATTCATGCTAGAATTGTATTAACCGGAAACATGATACATGTGTGAATACATAGACAAACAGAGTGTCACTAGTATGCCTCTACTAACTAGCTTGTTGATCAAAGATGGTTATGTTTCCTAGCCATAGACATGAGTTGTCATTTGATTAACGGGGTCACATCATTAGGAGAATGATGTCATTGACATGACCCATTCCATTAGCATAGCACTTGATCGTTTAGTATGTTGCTATTGCTTTCTTCATGACTTATACATGTTCCTGTAACTATGAGATTATGCAACTCCCGTTTACCGGAGGAACACTTTTGGTGCTACCAAACGTCACAAGGTAACTGGGTGATTATAAAGGAGTACTACAGGTGTCTCCAAAGGTACATGTTGGGTTGGCGTATTTCGAGATTAGGTTTTGTCACTCCGATTGTCGGAGAGGTATCTCTGGGCCCTCTTGGTAATGCACATCACTATAAGCCTTGCAAGCAATGTGACTAATGAGTTAGTTGCGGGATGATGCATTATGTAACGAGTAAAGAGACTTGCCGGTAACGAGATTGAACTACGTATTGGATACCGACAATCGAATCTCAGGCAAGTAACATAGCGATGACAAAGGGAACAACGTATGTTGTTATGCGGTTTGACCGATAAACATCTTCGTAGAATATGTAAGAGCCAATATGAGCATCCAGGTTCCGCTATTGGTTATTGACCAAGAATAGTTCTAGGTCATGTCTGCATAGTTCTCGAACCCGTAGGGTCCGCACGCTTAAGGTTTCGATGACAGTTTTATTATGAGTTTATGAGTTTTGATGTACCAAAGGAGTTCGGAGTCCCGGATGAGATCGGGGACATGACGAGGAGTCTCGAAATGGTCGAGATGTAAAGATCGATATATTGGACGACTATATTCGGAGTTCGGAAAGGTTCCGAGTGATTCGGGTATTTTTCGGAGTACCAGAGAGTTACGGGAATTCGCCGGGGAGAAGTATTGGGCCTTATTGGGCCATACGGGAAACAGAGAGGGGCTGCCTAGGGCAGGCCGCGCCCCCCCCCCAAGGCCTAGTCCGAATTGGACTAGGGGGAGGGGCCGCACCCCCTCCTTCCTTCCCTTCTCTCTTCCCTTTCCTTCTCTCCTACTCCTACTACATGGAAGGGCTCCTAGTTCTACTAGGAAAGGGGGAATCCTACTCCCGGTGGGAGTAGGACTCCCCTAGGGCGCGCCATAGAGAGGGCCGGCCCTCCCCCTCCTCCACTCCTTTATATACGGGGGCAAGGGGCAGCCCATGACACACAAGTTGATCTACGGATCGTTCCTTAGCCGTGTGCGGTGCCCCCCTCCACCATATTCCACCTCGGTCATATCGTCGCGGAGTTTAGGCGAAGCTCTGCGCCGGTAAAACATCATCATCATTACTACGCCGTCGTGCTGACGGAACTCATCCCCGACGCTTTGCTGGATCGGAGCCCGGTGATCGTCATCGAGCTGAACGTGTGCTGAACTCGGAGGTGCCGTGCGTTCGGTACTTGGATCGGTCGGATCATGAAGACGTACGACTACATCAACCGCGTTGTCATAACACTTCCTCTTACGGTCTACGAGGGTACATGGACAATACTCTCCCCTCTCGTTGCTATGCCATCACCATGATCTTGCGTGTGCGTAGGAATTTTTTTGAAATTACTACGTTCCCCATCATTTTGACACTTACAAAATGAAAATTTATTCTTTTGTAAAAAAAAGTTGAAAATCTATTTGGCAACATTGATAGTAATGTCAAGATGCACTTATGTGTCTAAGTTGGAAACATTATAATAGTCTATGCAATGAATATGGCCATCACCTTGGTCCTTTGACTTGAAAACCACGAATGTTCATACACGGTAGCCCATTTTGTGAAGGATTTTTTTTTCAAATTTCTTATATTAAAAGTTTGGCATTTTTCCTCGTAACTAGTACACACACTAGTAGAAAAAGGGCCTATTGTCCCGGTTCGTAAGGGCCATTTGTCTTGGTTTTTGAACCAGGACTAAAGTGTCGGTACTAATGCCCTAGACCTTTAGTCCTGGTTCTTACACAAACCGGGACAGATGGGCCTCCACGTGGCCGTTGCGGCGAGCCCAGGAAGGAGGCCCTTGGTCCGGGTTGGTGGCACCAACAGGGACCAATAGGCATCCACGCGTCAGCATTTCAAGTTCTGGGGTTTTTTTAAGGGGGGGGGGTTAGGGGGTTTTGGGGGGTTAATTTAGGTGTTTCATATATTGTGTTAGCTAGCTAATTAATAGAGAGAAGTGTCCTCTCTCATCTCCGTGCTTGGTCGACGCTACGTATATACGTATAGAGAGGACTAGACATGCTAGCTAGTAAGCAAATGAAGGAAACAGAAGATCGTCATGAACATATGCATATAGAGAGAAGTGATATCGATAGTTTCTCCTTCTCTAAGAGATTGGTCGAACAACAAGTTCTCGTATATCTATCCAACGCTACTGGGTACATATATATATATACAATATAAGTATCTCTTACAATATAATCTCCTAATTAAAAACGAGCTGACCAGGGTCCACATGGTATTCTCCGTCTTTAGCGATCACGTGGTCAAGAAAGAATGCCGCCAATTCCTCTTGAATTCCTCGCATATGATTTGGTGGTAGGAGTTCATCCTGCATCCGAAATATCTAATTTGAAGAAGGGGGTTAACACATATATATGAATAAATGAAACTGAACACAAATGATGGTAATAAAATAAAATTTTGAATATTATTATTTACGCACTTCATATTGTTTGTCAGAGTATCCCCGCTCACAGGTCGTGTGGCGGATGGACTCGCAAATGTAGTATCCACAGTAATCATTCCCTTGTTCGTTCCACAACCACTTTACAAGAAATAGAGGTCAATCAAACTGATAATTAGCAAGCATGCTAAATGGTATTGATGAAACTAGCGCTTGAATCACTAGGAGATGCGTGGAACATGCTACTATAGTACTTACTTTCGGGTGTCTAAATTGCAGCTTCTTCGCCAGTCCCGGAGTTTTTGAGGTGAATTTTTTCCAAACCTTGCCAGACAAAGAAAACAATTACTTGATATCAGGAAATGAAAAAAGTTGGCGATATGGTGCGATAGTGATCGATTTAACTTACTTCTCTAGAATTTCAGTCATGTCCGCATACTCCTTGGGATCTTTTCGTCTCGAGTCTAAGACGGTTACTAGTCCCTGCTCAAGCTTAATCTCTAGGAGAATATAGTGGAAGCTGCGCACGCATGCATAACTCATCAATTACATTACTATAACCTCGACTAATAAGGGAAACTGAATATGCACAAGATAGTAACACTCACTGGAATTTTCGTAAGGGAAGAGTATTATAGCTTTGTTTTGATTTAATACACATGATTGTAGCAGCTTGGCCTCGGTATCTTTGGTCTGAAATTCAACCATATATGCATCTATGAGATTTGTGTTAATGAACCCATTATCACCGATTTGTCTTTTCTACAATTTGGTGATCTTTAATTTGCATAATATAGTGAGGATAATTAAAAATACATGCAATGAAAGAGCTGACCTATATATAGAGACTTAATGACAAAAGTAGTACTACTTACAGGTAGTAGCAAGTGATCATTAATTTATTGATGGCCTTTAGATTGAAAAACGTGAAGAACTCCTCAAATGGAACATTCAACAATTCAATTCCAACGAGGTCATGCTCCTCTCTAACTATTAGCGTCAAAATATTCCTCCCCTCAGACTCTGTGCAGGTTTTTATGTACCAATCATGGAATCTTCGCATTATCGTTGTTAGAGATCTTTCATCTTTGATGAGAGGCTTCCCGTACACGTATTTGTGTTCGTCCACCTCCAAGAAATCATATTGTACATCGTCGGGCAGGTAATCTTCAAGATTGTTATAACCGGGCACCATCCCGCCCCGATCATTAGCGATGATATTGCTAGACACCTGGAGTGGGGGGAACGATTGATTTGCTTGTTCGCCAAGCTGGGAAACTTTTTTCCCAGCTCGTCATTCTGCTAACCTTTGACCACTGACAGTACTTCCCGACCGCGACACTTCGATAAATGACTTTGTAAGAATGCGCTCATAGTTGCCTGTCGCCGGAGACTTTGGTGGTTTCTTCAGAGCAGCCAGAGTACGCTTCGCTTTTACTGGATCTATCTTCTCCTTCGGAGGTGGATGTTTCTTTGCTTTCACCCCTTCAAAGAAGTTCTTCACTTCGGCTTGCACGATCTTTGTGTTTTCCTCCATGCTCCTCTTGTATGGTAACTTCTCTAGAGTCTTCAGAGAAGGACCGAATCTGTATTGCCTCCCGGCTCTGGCTGTACTGCTAGACGCCGGAGCAGACGGAGCGGCTACGGCTGTCTTTCCTTTCTTACGAGGTGGAGGATAAGGACTATGACACACCGGACCAGCTGGAGCGGCGGCCGGTCTCTTGATCCGCCCTTGTTGACGAGGCGGAGAAGGAGGAGGCTGGCTGCTCGGGCGCGCTGGCGCGGGCGGAGAAGGAGGCGGAGTTCCGCCACGCACCGGAGAAGGAGGCTGAGTGCCTTGATCACTTGCCGGAGGAGGAGGCGGAGGAGGACATGGACTGCCCTGACTAGCCGGAGAAGGAGGAGGAGGCGGAGGCGTCCAGTTCGGAAGGTTGATGTGTTGGGGAACGTAGCAGAAATTCAAAATTTTCCTACGTATCACCAAGATCTATCTATGGAGAAACTAGCAATGAGGGGAAGGAGAATGCATCTACATACCCTTGTAGATCGCTAAGCGGAAGCATTCAAGTGAACGGGGTTGAAGGAGTCGTACTCGTCGTGATCCAAATCACCGGAGATCCTAGTGCCGAACGGACGGCACCTTCGTGTTCAACACACGTGCAGCCCGGTGACTTCTCCCATGCCTTTATCCAGCAAGGAGAGAGGGAGAGGTTGAGGAAGACTCCATCCAGCAGCAGCACAATGGCGTGGTGGTGATGGAGGACCGTGGCAATCCAGTAGGGCTTCGCCAAGCACCGCGAGATATGAGGAGAAAGAGAGGTAGGGCTGCGCCAACAGGAGAAGAACTTGTGTGTCGGGCTGCCCCTTTGCCTCCACTATATATAGGGGGAGAGGGGGGGGGGGCTGCGCCCCCAACTAGGGTTCCACCCTAGGGGCGGCGGCCAGCCCAAGATCCCATCTGGGGGGCGGCCAAGGGGGGGAGAGGGGAAACTTGCCCCCAAGTTAGGTGGGTACGCCCCCTCCCCACACCCTAGGCGCCTTGGCCCCTTGTGGGGGGCACACCAGCCCACCTGGGGCTGGTCCCATCCCAGACTTGGCCCATGCTGCCCTCCGGGGATGGTGGCCCCACTTGGTGGACCCCCGGGACCCTCCCGATGGTCCCGGTACGTTACCGATAAAACACGAAACTTTTCCAGTGACCAAAACAGGACTTCCCATATATAAATCTTTACCTCCGGACCATTCCGGAACTCCTCGTGATGTCCGGGATCTCATCCGGGACTCCTAACAACATTCGGTAACCACATACAAACTTCCTTTATAACCCTAGCATCATCAAACCTTAAGTGTGTAGACCCTACGGGTTCGGGAACCATGCAGACATGACGGAGACGTTCTCCGGTCAATAACCAACAGCGGGATCTGGATACCCATGTTGGCTCCCACATGTTCCACGATGATCTCATCTGATGAACCACGATGTCGAGGATTTGATCAATCCCGTATACAATTCCCTTTGTCTAGGGTATTGTACTTGCCCGAGATTCGATCATCGGTATGCCGATACCTTGTTCAATCTCGTTACCGGCAAGTCTCTTTACTCGTTCCGTAACACATCATCCCGTGATCAACCCCTTGGTCACATTGTGCACATTATGATGATGTCCTACCGAGTGGGCCCAGAGATACCTATCCGTTTACACGGAGTGACAAATCCCAGTCTCGATTCGTGCCAACCCAACAGACACTTTTGGAGACACCCGTAGTGCACCTTTATAGCCACCCAGTTATGTTGTGACGTTTGGTGCACCCAAAGCATTCCTACGGTATCCGGGAGTTGCACAATCTCATGGTCTAAGGAAATGATACTTGACATTTAGAAAAGCTTTAGCATACGAACTACGATCTTTGTGCTAGGCTTAGGATTGGGTCTTGTCCATCACATCATTCTCCTAATGATGTGATCTCATTATCAACGACATCCAATGTCCATGGTCAGGAAACCGTAACCATCTGTTGATCAATGAGCTAGTCAACTAGAGGCTTACTAGGGACATGGTGTTGTCTATGTACCCACACATGTATCTGAGTTTCCTATCAATACAATTATAGCATGGATAATAAACGATTATCGTGAACAAGGAAATATAATAATAATAACTAATTTATTATTGCCTCTAGGGCATATTTCCAACAGTCTCCCACTTGCACTAGAGTCAATAATCTAGTTCACATCGCCATGTGATTAACACTCACAGGTCACATCGCCATGTGACCAACATCCAAAGAGTTTACTAGTGTCACTAAACTAGTTCACATCATCATGTGATTAAGACTCAATGAGTTCTGGGGTTTGATCATGTTTTGCTTGTGAGATGGGTTTTAGTCAATGGGTCTGCAACATTCAGATCCGTATGTACTCCGCAAACCTCTAGGTCATATTGTAAATGCTACTTCCACGCTCCACTTGGAGATATTCCAAATGGTTGCTCCACTATACGTATCCGGTTTGCTACTCAGAGTCATTCGGATAGGTGTTAATGCTTGCATCGATGTAACCCTTTACGCCGAACTCTTTATCACCTCCATAATCGAGAAACATTTCCTTATTCCTCTAAGGATAATTTTGACCGCTGTCCAATGATCCATTCCTGGATCATTCTTGTACCCCTTGACTGACTTATGGCAAGGCACACTTCTGGTGCGGTACACAGCATATCATACTATAGAGCCTACGTCTGAAGCATAGGGGACGACCTTCGTCCTTTCTCTCTCTTCTGCCATGGTCGAGCTTTAACTCTTAACTTCATACCTTACAACTCAGGCAAGAACTCCTTCATTGACTAATCCATCTTGAACACCTTCAAGATCATGTCAAGGTATGTGCTCATTTGAAAGTACCATTTAGCGTTTTTGATCTATCCTCATAGATCTTGATGCTCAATGTTCAAGCAGCTTAATCCAGGGTTTCTATTGAAAAACACTTTTCAAATAGCCCTATATGCTTTCCAGAAATTCTACATCATTTCTGATCAACAATATGTCAACAACATATACTTATCAGAAATGCTATAGTGCTCCCACTCACTTCTTTGGAAATACAAGTTTCTCATAAACTTTGTATAAACCCAAAATCTTTGATCATCTCATCAAAGCGTACATTCCAACTCCGAGATGCTTACTCCAGTCCTTAGAAGGATTGCTGGAGCTTTGCATACTTTATTAGCGTCTTTGAGGATTGACAAAACCTTCTGGTTGTATCACATACAACCTTTCCTCAAGGATATCGTCGAGGAAACAAATGTTTTTGACATCCTATCTGCAAGATTTCATAAATCATGCTGGAATTGCTAATATAATTCCAACAGACTCTTAGCATCGCTACGAATGAGAAAGTCTCATCGCAGTCAACTCCTTGAACTTGTCAGAAAACATCTTAACGACAAGTCGAGCTTTCTTAATGGTGACACTTACCATCATTGTCCGTCTTCTTCTAAAATTCATCTATACCCAACAGCCTTTAGGACCATCAAGTAGTTCTTCCAATGTCATGGATCCTCTCTCGGATTTTATGGCCTCGAGCCATTCATCGGAATACGGGCCCACCAGCGCTTCTCCATAGCTTGTAGGTTCATTGTTGTCTAGCAACATGACCTCCAAGACAGGATTACCGTACCAGTCCGAAGTAGTACGCGTCCTTGTCGTCCTACGAGGTTCTGTAGTGACTTGATCTGAAGTTTCATGATCACTATCATAAGCTTCTACTTCAATTGGTGTAGGTGCCACCGGAACAACTTCCTGTGTCCTGCTACACACTAGTTGAAGTGATGGTTCAATAACCTCATCAAGTCTCCACCATCCTCCAACTCAATTATTTCGAGAGAAACTTTTCCTCGAGAAACGACCCGTTTCTAGAAACAATCCATATGCTTCCAGAACTGAAATAGGAGGTATACCCAACTGTTTTTGGGTGTCCTATGAAGATGCATTTTATCCGCTTTGGGTTCGAGCTTATCAACCTAAAACTTTTTCACATAAGCGTCGCAGCCCCAAACTTTTAAGAAATGACAACTTAGGTTTCTCCAAACCATAGTTCAAACGGTGTCATCTCAATGGAATTACGTGGTGCCCTATTAAAGTGAGTGCGGTTGTCCCTAATGCTTAAACCCATGAACGATAGTGGTAATTCGATAAGAGACATCATGGTACGCACCATATCCAATAGGGTGCAACTATGATGTTCGGACACACCATCACACTATGGTGTTCCAGGCGGTATTAATTCTGAAACAATTTCCACAATGTCTTAATTGCGTGCCAAAGCTCATAACTCAGATACTCATGTCTATGATCATATCATAGACATTTTATCCTCTTGTCACGATGATCTTCAACTTCACTCTGAAATTACTTGAACCATTCAATAATTCAGACTTGTGTTTCATCAAGTAAATATACTCAGTATCTACTCAAATCATCCGTGAAGTAAGAACATAACGATATTCACTGCATGCCTCAGCACTCATTGGACTGCACACATCAAAATGTGTTACTTCCAACAAGTTGCTATCTTGTTCCATCTTACTGAAAACGAGGCTTTTCAGTCATCTTACCCATGTGGTATGATTTGCATATCTCAAGTGATTCAAAATCAAGTGAGTCCAAATGATCCATCTGCATGGAGTTTCTTCATGCGTATACACCAACAGACATGGTTCGCATGTCTCAAACTTTTCAAAAATGAGTGAGTCCAAAGATCCATCAACATGGAGCTTCTTCATGCGTTTTATACCAATATGACTTACATGGTAGTGCCACAAGTAAGTGGTACTATCATTACTATCTTATATTTTTTTGCATGAAAATGTGTATCACTACGATCGAGATTTCAATAAACCATTCATTTTAGGTGCAAGACCATTGAAGGTATTATTCAAATAAATAGAGTAACCATTATTCTCCTTAAATGAATAACTGTATTGCAATAGACATAATCCAATCATGTCTATGCTCAACACAAATTCCAAATAACAATTATTTAGTTTTAACACCAATCTCGATGGTAGAGGGAGCGTGTGATGCTTGATCACATCAACCTTGGAAACACTTCCAACACATATCGTCAGCTTACCTTTAGCTAGTCTCTGTTTATTCCGTAGCTTTTATTTCGAGTTACTAACACTTAGCAACCAAACCGGTATCTAATACGCTGGTGCTACTAGGAGTACTAGTAAAGTACACATTTAATTCAATGTATATCCAATATACTTCTATCGACCTTGCCAGCCTTCTCATCTACCAAGTATCTAGGGTGGTTCTGCCTCAGTGTTCGTTCCTCTCATTACAGAAGCACTTAGTCTCGGGTTTGGGTTCAACATTGGGTTTCTTCACTGGAGCAGCAACTGATTTGCCGTTTCATGAAGTATCCCTTCTTGCCCTTGCCCTTCTTGAAACTAGTGGTTTCACTAACCATCAACAATTGATGCTCCTTCTTGATTTCTACATTCGCGGTGTCGAACATTGCGAATAGCTCAAGGATCATCATATCTATCCCTGATATGTTATAGTTCGTCACGAACCTCTAGCTGCTTGGTGGCAATGACTTTGGAGAAACATCACTGTCTCATCTGGAAGATCAACTCCCACTCGAGTCAAGTGATTGTTGTACTCAGAAAATCTGAGCACAAGCTCAACAATTGAGCTTTTCTCCCTTAGTTTGCAGGCTAAGAAAATCATCGGAGGTCTTATACCTCTTGACGTGGGCACGAGCCTGAAATCCCAATTTCAGCCCTCGAAACATCTCATATGTTCCGCGACATTTCGAAATCGTCTTTGTAGCCTCAACTCTAAACCGTTTAACTGAACTATCACGTAGTTATCAAAATGTGTATGTCAGATGTTCGCAACATCCACAGACCACGTTCGAGGTCCAGCACACCGAGCGGTGCATTAAGGACATAAGCCTTCT
The DNA here is from genome assembly GCF_018294505.1 of Triticum aestivum. NCBI lineage: Eukaryota > Viridiplantae > Streptophyta > Magnoliopsida > Poales > Poaceae > Triticum > Triticum aestivum. The sequence goes on along the minus strand of NC_057795.1, from coordinate 67,939,576 downwards.
ACTGTCTACATAATTTCTACTATTAACTTTCAACTATATTTTCTCTAGGAACATATCTAAAATAGTAGAACTAAGCGCAAGCTATGACATAATTTGCAAAGCGCTTTTGACTATGTTCAGGATAATTAAGTTGATCTAATGAACTCCCACTCAGATAGACATCCCTCTAGTCATCTAAGTGATTACATGATCCGAGTCAACTAGGCTGTGTCCGATCATCACGTGAGACGGACTAGTCATCATCGGTGAACATCTTCATGTTGATCGTATCTACTATACGACTCATGCTCCACCTTTCGGTCTCTTGTGTTCCGAGGCCATGTCTGTACATGCTAGGCTCGTCAAGTCAACCTAAGTGTTTCACGTGTGTAAATCTGGCTTACACCCGTTGTATGTGAACGTTAGAATCTATCACACCCGATCATCACGCGGTGCTTCGAAACGACGAACTTCCACAACGGTGCACAGTTAGGGGGAACACTTTCTTGAAATTTTAATGAGGGATCATCTTCTTTACTACCATCGTTCTAAGCAAATAAGATGCATAAACATGATAAACATCACATGCAATCAAAAAATGACATGATATGGCCAATATCATTTTGCTCCTTTTGATCTCCATCTTCGGGGCTCCATGATCATCATCGTCACCGGGATGACACCATGATCTCCATCATCATGATGTCCATCATCGTGTCTCCATGAAGTTGTCTCGCCAACTTATTACTTCTACTACTATGGCTACCGGTTAGCAATAAAGTAAAGTAATTACATGGCGTTGTTCAATGACACGCAGGTCATACAATAACAAAAGACAACTCCTATGGCTCCTGCCAGTTGTCATACTCATGGACATGCAAGTCATGATTCCTATTACAAGAACATGATCAATCTCATACATCACATATCATACATCACATTCTTCTTGGCCATATCACATCACATAGCATACCCTGCAGAAACAAGTTAGACATCCTCTAATTGTTGTTTGCATGTTTTACGTGGCTGCTAAGGGTTTCTTGCAAGAACGTTTCTTACCTACGCAAAAGCCACAACGTGATATGCTAATTGCTATTTACCCTTCATAAGGACCCTTTTCATCGAATCCGATCCGACTAAAGTGGGAGAGACTGGCATCCGCTAGCCACCTTATGCAACAAGTGCATGTCAGTCGGTGGAACCTGTCTCACGTAAGAGTACGTGTAAGGTCGGTCCGGGCCGCTTCATCCCACAATGCCGCCAAATCAAGATTGGACTAGTAACGGTAAGTATATTGAACAAAATCAATGCCCACAACTACTTTGTGTTCTACTCGTGCATAGAATCACTACTAGGGAAAACCCTAGTAGTAGCGTGGGTTTTGAGGCTAGCAGCAGCGCGGGTGGACGCGCTACTAATAAGGCGCTACAGCTGACTCATAGTAGTAGCGCAGCCCTTACCCCCGCTACTACTGTTTACGATATCAGCAGCGCTTTCTAAAAACGCGCTACTATTACCTAGCTGTAGCGATTTTGCCATCCCTCGCTACTGCTATATCTTTCATCATTTTCCCATTACCCCTTTCCCCTTTCAGTTTCCCTTTCAGATACTAGATACTAGGTACTGCTAGTAGATATCAAATTCATAAACCATTACTAGGTAGTACTCCCTTCGTTCCAAATTACTCGTCGTGGAGTACTAGATAACAATTTCATGCATAGTCAACATGCATCCTCAAGCAGTACAAGGTCATATCAACAGCCATCATCATATGTAGTTCTAGATGATATTGACGACAATCATCATATGTAGTTCTAGATGATATAGCCACACACACATATGTAGTTCTAGATGATATAGCCACACACACATATGTAGTTCTAGATGATATCGAAGACAATCATCATCCTTAAGCCTGGGCGGTTGGTGTTCCTAATAGTAATTAGGATGGTCTGTCCAACACGAAGATTCTTGCCATCGAGGAATTTCTTCCACCCAATCGAGTTTAAGTGTGTGCGACCGTCCGTGTCCACGCGGTAAGTACAGGTTGTGACGGAGCCCCTTGCAGTAAGGCGTAGTCCAGTCGAGCCTTCTTCATCAGGCTCGATACCATAACTCACAGATATGCTCTTTGCCAATTTCTGAATAAGAAAAACATATCAATTAATAAATAGCCTCGCAAATAAGTACATATGGATTATCTACACTATTAATAGTTTCGTTAGATTCTACACTAATAAGCATGTGATCGAACTACTCTACACTAAAACATATCATCGACTAGATCCACACAACATACCATATCATTGGACTGTACACTAAGTAATTCATCGGATAATTTGCATTTGTAAGTATAACATACCATATCATGTCGATCAACCATGGTATTTGTTAAGTGAGTCACGAATGGCACCCCGACAAAGTCAGCACGTGGCGGAATTATGTCCCACAGGTTGGACACCTCCTCCTCACTCAGCCTTGTTCTTTGAGCTACGATGGCTTCATAAAGAGGGTCCTCATCATCTTCATCGAGTGGGTCCTCATTATCTTCATCATTTTTGTCATCTTCATCATCTTCCACCAGGTTGAGATAAATGACAGCTAGCTTGGGTGTTTCTGCTCGGAAGGAGAAGCTGATCAACTCACCACCAGTAAGACGCATGCGAGCGATGAAACGGGCCCATCCATCTCCTCCAATCTGCGACATACTGCGTCCTTTCTCGACCTCCATAGTGTACGGCCCCCCAGGAGCCTCAAATGTCACAGTGTCTCCTGTCTGCTTGTTGAATTTCAACCTCACATTGAATGGGACGATCTGTGTAAAATAAGCAAAATGACACAATGCAGTAATGCCAACACTAAAAACAAAATAGTTATTACATTTCATCTAATTTCTTACCACCGCATGACGAAAACTCGGCTGGAAGTAGATGTCGAACAGCTTGCCAGTTGCAAGGCTGCTGGTGCATCTTGACTTGCACAGTCGACATAGTGGTGGTGGTGGTGGCGCCATTTTTCCTAAAGCAATATGAGCAAAGGATTAACGATCAACTAAATCAAAATGTTCTAAAAGTCAAGTAAATCAACTAGCCTACTAAATCAACTAAATCAAAATGTTCTAAATCAACTAAATCAACTAGCCTACTAAATCAACTAAATCAAAATGTTCTAAAACAACTAATTAAATGAACTACCCTACTAAATCAACTAAATCAAAATGTTCTAAGTCAACTAAATCAACTAAATGAACTAGCCTATTAAATCAACTAAATCAAAATGTTCTAAGTCAACTAAATCAACTAAATGAACTAGCCTATCAAATCAACTAAATCAAAATGTTCTAAGTCAACTAAATCAACTAGCCTACTAAATCAACTAAATCATATCAACTAAATCAAAATGTTGCATATGAACTAGCCTAGCTACTAAATCAAAATGTAGCGGGCAGGAGGGAGAACAAGGGGCGACTCGAGGAGGGAGAAGAGAGTAGGTTGGAGGAGGAAGGCGGAGCGAGGAGGGGCCGGCCGATGCGGCCAGTGGTGGGAGGACGGAGGAGGAAGGCGGAGCGAGGAGGGGCCGGCCAGCGGCGAGTGGAGAGGGAGGACGGAGGAGGAGGCCGGTACTGAGTCCAGCAAGGAGGAGGAGGTGACGGCAGCGCAGACGGAGGAGGGGCGACGGGGCTGGACCGGCGCGGGGGATTGAGAGGGGATCCGGTGAGCTAGTGTGTGACTGTGTGAGTGGATCGGATAGAGGAGATGGGGCTAAACTTTTGTAGTAAATTTAGCAGTAGCGCTTATTGCAGAAATGCGCTGCTACTATGCTACGTAGCAGTAGCGCCCGTCGTTATAACGTGTTGCTGCTATAACTAGCCTCGTGGCGGCCTCGTGGGAATTATAGCAGTAGCGCTTCTTTGAGCGGGCGCGCTACTGCTATATTGGTTTCAGCAGCGAGTTACTCCCGAGCACGCTACTGCTAATTAGCAGCAACGCCTTATTTTAAAGCGCACTGCTGATAAGATTCTGTGTATAGGCTTTTCCCTAGTGGTGAATCTGCGCAATAGACCTAGCTCTCATACCACTGTTGGGGAACGTAGCAGAAATTCAAAATTTTCCTACGTATCACCAAGATCTATCTATGGAGAAACTAGCAACGAGGGGAAGGAGAGTGCATCTACATACCCTTGTAGATCGCTAAGCAAAAGCGTTCAAGTGAACGAGGTTGAAGGAGTCGTACTCGTCGTGATCCAAATCACCGGAGATCCTAGTGCCGAATGGACGGCACCTCCGTGTTCAACACATGTGCAGCCCAGTGACGTCTCCCATGCCTTGATCGAGAAAGGAGAGAGGGAGAGGTTGAGGAAGACTCCATACCGCAGCAGCACAATGGCGTGGTGGTGATGGAGGAGCGTGGCAATCCAGCAGGGCTTCGCCAAGCACCGCGAGATATGAGGAGAAAGAGAGGTAGGGCTGCGCCAACAGGAGAAGAACTTCGTGTGTCGGGCTGCCCCTTTGCCTCCACTATATATAGGGGGAGAGGGGGGGGTTGTGCCCCCACCTAGGGTTCCACCCTAGGGGCGGCGGCTAGCCCAAGATCCCATCTGGGGGGCGGCCAAGGGGGGAGAGGGGAAACTTGCCCCCCAAGTTAGGTGGGTGCGCCCCCTTCCCAAACCCTAGGCGCCTTGCGCCCTTGTGGGGGGGCCGCACCAGCCCACCTGGGGCTGGTCCCCTCCCACACTTGGCCCATGCTGCCCTCCGGGGATGGTGGCCCCACTTGGTGGACCCCCGGGACCCTCCCGGTGGTCCCAGTATGTTACAGATAAAACATGAAACTTTTCCGGTGACCAAAATAACAGGACTTCCCATATATAAATCTTTACCTCCGGACAATTCCGGAACTCCTCGTGATGTCCAGGATCTCATCCGGGACTCCGAACAACATTCGGTAACCACATACAAACTTCCTTTATAACCCTAGCGTCATCGAACCTTAAGTGTGTAGACCCTACGGGTTCGGGAACCATGCAGACATGACCGAGACGTTCTCTGGTCTATAACCAACAACGGGATCTGGATACCCATGTTGGCTCCCACATGTTCCACAATGATCTCATCAGATAAACCACGATGTCGAGGATTCAATCAATCCCGTATACAATTCCCTTTGTCTAGCGGTATTGTACTTGCCCGAGATTTGATCGTCGGTATGCCGATACCTTGTTCAATCTCGTTACCGGCAAGTCTCTTTACTCGTTCCGTAACACATCATCCCGTGATCAACCCCTTGGTCACATTGTGCACATTATGATGATGTCCTACCAGTGGGCCCAGAGATACCTACCCGTTTACACGGAGTGACAAATCTCAGTCTCGGTTCGTGCCAACCCAATAGACACTTTTGGAGACACCCGTAGTGCACCTTTATAGCCACCCAGTTATGTTGTGACGTTTGGTGCACCCAAAGAATTCCTACGGTATTCGGGAGTTGCACAATCTCATGGTCTAAGGAAATGATACTTGACATTTAGAAAAGCTTTAGCATACGAACTACAATCTTTGTGCTAGGCTTAGGATTGGGTCTTGTCCATCACATCATTCTCCTAATGATGTGATCCCGTTATCAAAGATATCCAATGTCCATGGTCAGGAAACCGTAACCATCTGTTGATCAATGAGCTAGTCAACTAGAGGCTTACTAGGGACATGGTGTTGTCTATGTACCCACACATGTATCTGAGTTTCCTATCAAGACAATTATAGCATGGATAATAAACGATTATCATGAACAAGGAAATATAATAATAATAACTAATTTATCATTGCCTCTAGGGCATATTTCCAACATGATGAGCTCCTTCCGCCATAGGCATGGAGTCTTCAGAGAAGAACCCAACCGAATCTCCCCTTCACCCGTAGCGTGGTCAAGCTCAAGGTCCTCAAATCCGTCCGTTCTTTGATACACCATCACCCTAGCATATCCTTCTGGAATCGACCAGCCATGGTAGGTTGTGCCAGGTTCAGTAGGTAAAATAGAGCCAACAACCTCCTTGACATTCAATGTCATCCATCACGTCATAAAGTGGCAATGTTGAGACTCCGTGATAGTATCCACGGGGTAGCTAGCAGGAGCCGTGAAGACAGGCTCCAGCTATTGAGTTTGCTCGGTGGAAGCCACGCTGCTTCTCCACTGAGATGGCGGGGTAGATTCAGGGGAAGCTTCGGCAGGTCATTTGCTGCGATCTGCTTCTCGTTCCTCTAGCCCTTGTACCCTTTCATGCAGCGCCTGCGGTTGGCTATGCTCCCCTTTCTTCCTCCTCTCCTGGCATTTGTAACCCCCTGCGTCCGGAAACCCCGCCTTCCACGGAACGGAGGCTGGCATGCCTTGTGTCCGTCTAGGGTGCTCAGGATTCCCGAGGGCCATTGTGAGCTCGTCCTTCTCCCTGTCTGGAACGAACGTCCCTTTGTTACGCTTTCTCGATATACTCCTGAAGCCTCGTGACGGGTATTCGCAGTTGCTCTTCCGTCCAAACGCACTTCCCTGATATAGGGTCCAAGGTTCCGCCAACCCCGAAGAACCAAGTCCAACAACGGTCTGGCCAGTTCAATGTCTTTGGTTCGACACCTTTAGCAATCAGGTCATTCTCAGCCTTGTCCCACGATGGTGATGCTTCTTCTTCGCAACATTTTTCTTGTTTGTCGCTGACGTCTTCTTACTCTTTTCTGATGTCTTGTGGGCCAGAAATCCGGGCCAGTGATCTCTGATCTTCTCGTACTTTCCGGTGAATTCTGGTGTCTTTTCTTCGTCGACAAACTCTGTTTTCAGCTCATTCTTCCACCTCCTGAATAGTTCTTCCATCTTCTTAAGAGCATGAGACTTGATCAATTGCTCTTTAACTGGCTTCTCCTGATCCTCCTCTGGCGGTAGGGTGAAATTTGCCTTAAGCGTTGTCCAAAGATCTTCTTTCTGCATATCGGAGACATAAGACACCTCTGGGTCTTCATTCTTAGGCTTTAACCATTAGTGGATACTGATCGGGATCTTCTCCCTAACAAGAACCCCGCATTGAGCACAAAATGCCTACCTTGTCCGGATGGGTTCAATCGGCTTACCATCGCGCGCGATTGCTGTGATCTCAAACCTTTCATCCGAGCGCAACTTTTTCTTCGGGCCTCGTTTCTTTACCGAAGTTGTGCTCGATCCAGAGGGCTAGAGAAAAGAAGAAAGATGAGAGTTAATTAATATGTGTACATACAAAAACAATGTATGCATAAATTAGCTGTAAGTCAGCACAGGCTTAACTAATATATATACCTGGCCGGTCTCGGTTCGGTCACCGGAGCCGTCATCACGGTCTCCTTCTTGTACCGGCATTGGGTCACTGGAGCCATCATAAGCATAGTCTTCTTCTTCACCCTGTCCTTCCATACCATCGGTGTCGTTGAGATACGACGAGACGGTATCACTTCCTTTTGCGATTGTGTCCCCCAACATCGCTTCTGTTGCTTCATCTCGGGGGTTCTCCATAGTTTCTGCAAATATTTACAACATTTCAATTATTATTCAAACATGACAGATGGATATATTAGTGGCAAACATAGAACTAGCTAGCTAATCACAATAAGGAATCATATTAATTAGTGGCCTCGACGCTGCTTCTCTAGGGTTTGGGGTGGCCTCGGTAATGCTTCAAGGGTTTGGGGTCGCCACGACAATGCTTCAAGGGTTGGGGTGGCCTCGACAACAATGCTCTTTTAACTTGTTAAATTTGGGTGGCCCCGAGAGGGTTTGTCGGGTAGGGGCGCGGCAGGAGGGGGTAGGAGACAGACATCATTTTTTTCTAGGGTTTGGGTAACCTCGAGACTTTTGGTCGAGCGAGAGGGCTGGGGTGTGCTCCCAAGTTATCGCGGTCGAGAGGGGGTATATATATCGACCGCCCCTCATGTCGAAGTTATCGGGGAGGGGGTTATTTCAACAACGACATAACCGATAAAAAATAAGAAGACGAAGAAGAAATAAAAAGAGGAGAAGAATGGAATAGAGGAGAAGATCGAATAAAATATTTTCTATTTTTTCTTCTTCTCCTCTATTTCCTTTCGTCTTCTCCTCTTCTTTTTCTTCTTTCTTACTCTTCTTATTTATTTCTCCTCTTCTTCCTCTCCTCTTCTTCTCCTTTCTTCATTTTCTTATTTTCCTTTTCCTCTCCTTCTTTTTCTTCTTCTTCCTTATCTTCCTAGCTAGATATATAATACTTTTCTAAAAATGTAACTTTTGCATATATAATTTTTCTTCTTCTTCTTCCTTCTTGTCCTAAATATATAAAACTTTTCTAAAAATGAAACTAACCTAAAATGTACTAAATCGGCGAACATATATAGATAAAACTAACCTAAAATGTACCCAAATGTACTAAAAATATCACTTTTATATGCACAGAGGACATACATACATACATACATACATAAAACTCTAACTTTTATATGCACAGAGAACATACATACATACATACATAAAAATCTAACTTATATATGAACAAAAAATCTAAAAAAAATCTAAAAAACAGAGGAGAGGACAGGGGGCGGCGCCGGCCTGACCAAGGAGAGGTGCGGCATGGTTGGGGCAGGGGCAGAGGCACTGCACCGGCGTCGGTGTAGAGGGCGGCGATGGTGGCATGGTCAGGGTAGGGGCGACGGCGGCGTGGTCGGGGCAGGGGCGATGGCATCGACAGGGCAGAGGGCGGCGACGGCGTTGACGGGGCGGGTCGGGGGCTGATACGTCTCCAACGTATCTATAATTTTTGATTGTTCCATGCTATTATATTACCCCTTTTGGATGTTTATGGGCTCTATAATTTTTGGGACTAACCTACTAACCGGAGGCCCAGCCCATATTGCTGTTTTTTTTGCCTATTTCAGTATTTCAAAGAAAAGGAATATCAAACGGAGTCCAAACGGAATGAAACCTTCGGGAGTGTGATTTTTGGAACGAACGTGATCTAGAGGACTTGGAGTGAAAGCCAAGAAGCAACCAAGGCTCCCACGAGATAGGAGGTCCCCCCCTGTAGGGCGCGCCCCTTGTCTCGTGGGCCCCTCGGGCGTCCACCGACGTATCTCTTCCTCCTATATATACCTACGTACCCCGAAAACATCCAGGAGGCACCCGAAACACAATTTCCACCACCGTAACCTTCTGTATCCATGAGATCCCATCTTGGAGCCGTCGCCGGTTTTCTGCCAGAGGGGGAATCCACCATGGAGGGCTTCTACATCAACATCCTTGCCTCTCCGATGAGTTGTGAATAGTTTACCATAGACCTACAGGTCCATAGTTATTAGCTAGATGGCTTCTTCTCTCTTTTTGTATCTCAATACAATGTTCTCCCTCTCTCTTGTGGAGATCTATTCGATGTAATCTCTTTTTGCGGTGTGTTTGTCAAGATCCGATGAATTGTGGGTTTATGATCAGATTTATCTATGGATAATAATTGAATCTTCTCTAAATTCTTTTATATGATTGAGTTATCTTTGCAAGTCTCTTCGAATTATCGGTTTGGTTTGGCCTACTAGATTGATCTTTCTTGCCATGGGATAAGTGCTTAGCTTTGGGTTCAATCTTGCGGTGTTCTTACCCAGTGATAGAAACAGTTGCAAGACACGTATTGTATTGTTGCCATCGAGGATAAAAAGATGGGGTTTATATCATATTGCTTGAGTTTATCCCTCTACATCATGTCATCTTGCTTAATGTGTTACTCTGTTCTTATGAACTTAATACTCTAGATGCATGCTGGATAGCGGTCGATGTGTGGAGTAATAGTAGTAGATGCAGGCAGGAGTCGGTCTACTTGTTATGGACGTGATGCCTATATACATGATCATGCCTAGATAATGTCATAATTATTCACTTTTCTAGTAATTGCTCTATAGTTGCATCTTTATTTTCTGCATCTATATTATAAAATACCAAAAATATATTTATCTTATCATACTATCTCTATCAGATCTCACTTTCGCAAGTGGCCATGAAGGGATTGACAACCCCTTTGTCGCATTGGTTGCGAGTTCTTTATTTGTTTGTGTAGGTTCGTGGGACTTGTTGAGAAGCCTCCTACTGGATTGATACCTTGGTTCTCAAAAATTGAGGGAAATACTTACGCTACTATTGCTGCATCACCCTCTCCTCTTTGAGGAAAACCAACGCAAGCTCAAGACGTAGCAAGAAGGACTTATGGCGCCGTTGCCGGGGAGGTCTTCGCTCAAGTCAAGACATACCAAGTACCCATCACAAACTCATCTCCCTCGCATTTATATTATTTGCCATTTGCCTCTCGTTTTCCTCTCCCCCACTTCACCCTTGCCATTTTATTTGCCCTCTCTTTCCCAATCTCCTGTCTTTTCTGCTTGCCTTTTTTTCTGTTTACTTGTGTGTTAGATTACTTGTTGCCATGGCACAAGATAATACCAAATTGTGTGATTTCTCTAATACCAATAATAATGATTTCCTTAGTACTCCGATTGCTCCTCTTGTTGATGTTGAGTCTTGTGAAATCAATGCTGCTTTGCTGAATCTTGTTATGAAAGATCAATTCGCCGGCCTTCCTAGTGAAGATGCCGCTACTCATCTAAACAACTTTGTTTATTTGTGTGATATGCAAAAGAAGAAAGATACGGATAAAAATATTGTCAAATTGAAGTTATTTCCGTTTCCACTTAGAGAACGTGCTAAAGTTTGGTTTTCGTCTTTGCCTAAAAATAGTATTGATTCTTGGAACAAGTGCAAAGATGCTTTCATCTCTAAGTATTTTCCTCCCTCTAAGATCATCACTCTTAGGAATGATATTATGAATTTTAAACAACTTGATCATGAGCATGTTGCCCAATCTTGGGAAAGAATGAAATTGATGCTTCACAATTGCCCTACTCATGGTTTAAATTTATGGATGATCATACGAAATTTTTATGCCGGTTTGAACTTTGCTTCTAGAAATCTCTTAGATTCAGCCGCGGGAGGCACGTTTATGGAAATCACGTTGGGTGATGCTACAAAACTTCTTGATAATATTATGGCTAATTATTCTCAATGACACGCCGACAGATCTTCTAGTAAAAAAGTCCATGATATAGAAGAAATCATTGTTTTGAGTGGAAAGATGGATGAACTTATGAAATTGTTTGCTACTAAAAACACTCCTCTTGATCCCAATGATATGCCTTTGTCTTCTTTGATTGAGAATAATAATTAATCTATGGATGTGAATTTTGTGGGTAGGAATAGTTTTCGAAACAATGCTTATAGAGGAAACTTTAATGCTAGACCGTTCCCTAGTAATAACTCTAATAATTATGGAAATTCCTACAATACTTCTTATGGTAATTTTAATAAGATGCCCTCTGATTTTGAGAATAGTGTGAAAGATTTTATGATTTCTCAAAAGAATTTTAATGCTTTGCTTGACGAAAAATTGCTCAAAGTTGATGATTTGGCTAGGAATGTTGATAGACTTTCGCTTGATGTTGATTCTCTTAAACTTAGATCTTCTCCTCCTAAGCATGATATCAATGAGTCTCTCAAAGCAATGAGAATTTCCATTGATGAGTGCAAGGAAAGAACCGCTAGATTGCGTGCTAAAAAATATAGCTTTATAAAAGCATGTTCTTCTAGTTTCCATGAAAATAATGATGAGGATCTTAAAGTTATTGATGCGTATCCTATTAGATCTATGTTTTGCAATATGAATTTTGATGATTATGGGACTGATGATGAATCAACTTTGCCTAGAAGGCGTCCCAAGAATTCGGAGTTTTTAGATCTTGATGCTAATTTTGGTAAAAGTAAGATTGGAGAGGTCATGACTTTAAATAGCATTTAACCCACTATCTTGGATTTCAAGGAATTTGATTATGATAATTGTTCTTTAAAAGGTTGTATTTCCTTGTTGCAATCAATTGTTAATTCTGAACATGCTTATAGTCAAAACAAAGCTTTTACCAAACATATCGTTGATGCCTTGATGCAATCTTTTGATGAAAAACTTAATTTGGAAGTTTCTATACCTAGAAAACTTAATGATGAGTGGGAACCTACTATAAAGATTAGAATTAAAGATCATGAGTGTTTTGCTTTGTGTGATTTGGGTGCTAGTGTTTCCACGATTCCGAAAACTTTATGTGATATTCTAGGTTTCCATGATCTTGATGATTGCTCGTTAAATTTGCACCTTGCGGATTCCATTATTAAAAAGCCAATGGGAAGGATCAATGATGTTCTAATTGTTGCAAATAGAAATTTGGTGCCCGTTGATTTTATCGTTCTTGATATAGATTGCAATCTTTCTTGCCCTATTATTCTTGGTACACCTTTCCTTAGAACGATTGGTGCGATTATTGATATGAAAGAAGGGAATATTAGATTCCAATTTCCTTTAAAGAAAGGCATGGAGAACTTTCCAAGAAAGAAAGTCAAATTACCTTATGAATCTGTCATGCGGGCTACTTATGAATCAAGTGCCAAAGATGGCACTACTTAGATCTATCTTCGCTTTTATGCCTAGCTAGGGGCGCTAAATGATAGCGCTAGTTGGGAGGCAACTCAATTTTCCTTGTGTTTTTTGTTTTTGTTCCTGTTTAGTGTTAAATTTTTCTTCTACTTTCTGTTTAGATGTGTTTTTAGCTTTTAATTAGTGTTTGTGCCAAGTAGAACCTATAGGATAAACTATGATGATAGTTGATTTGATTCTGCTGAAAAACAGAAACTTTGTGCTCACAAGAAACAATTCAATAAATCACAGGTACTAGATTTTGCATTGATTCTCTTTTCTGATGATCAATAAACAAATTTTACAGTACGTCCTATTTTGGTAGGATTTTTAGAGTTCCAGAATTTGCATTAGTTACAGATTGCTATAGATTGTTCTGTTTTTGACAGATTCTGTTTTTCGTGTGTTGTTTGCTTATTTTGATGCATCTATGGCTAGTAAAATAGTTTATAAACCATAGAGAAGTTGGAATACAGTAGGTTTAACACCAAAATAAATAAATAATGAGTTCATTACAGTACCTTATGTGGTGGTTTTGTTTTCTTTCACTAACGGAGCTTATAAGATTTCCTGTTGAGTTTTGTGTTGTGAAGTTTTCAAATTTTGGGTAAAGCTTTTATGGACTATGGATTAAAGAGTGGCAACAGCCTAAGCTTGGGGATGCCCAAGGCACCCCAAGATATTCAAGGATGGCCAAAAGCCTAAGCTTGGGGATGCCCCGGGAAGGCATCCCCTCTTTCGTCTTCGTTCATTGGTAACTTTACTTGGAGCTATATTTTTATTCGCCACATGATATGTGTTTTACTTGGAGCGTCGTGTATTATATTAGTCTTTGATTTTTATTTTACCACAATCATACTTGCTGTACACACCTTTTTGGAGAAGCCTATTTGATTAGAATTTGCTAGAATACTCTATGTGCTTCACTTATATCTTTTGAGCTTGATGGTTTTTGCTCTAGTACTTCACTTATATCTTTTAGAGCACGATGGTGTCTTGATTTTATAGAAATTGCTAGTCTCTCATGCTTCACTTATATTATTTTGGGAGTCTTTTAGAACAGCATGGTATTTGCTATGGTTATAATTTGGTCCTAGGATGGTGAGCATCCAAGTTGGGTATAATAAAAACTATCATAGGAAGTGAATTGGATGCTATGATCAATTTGATACTTGATAATTGTTTTGAGATATGGAGGTAGTGATATTAAAGTCATGCTAGTTGGGTGATTATGAATTTAAAGAATGCTTGTGTTGAAGTTAGCAAGTCCCGTAGCATGCACGTATGGTTAAAGTTATGTAACAAATTTGAAACATGAAGTGTACCTGGCTTGTGCATCCTTATGAGTGGCGGTCGGGGACGAGCGATGGTCTTTTTCTACCAATCTATCCCACTAGATGCATGCGCGTAGTACTTGGTTTTTGATGACTTCTAAATTTTTGCAATAAGTATATGAGTTATTTTGACTAATGTTGAGTCCATGGATACGATACCTACCTACCAAACCCCGTGATACGATACGCTCCATCACACATAAACCTCTTTATATCTTCCTCAAAACAGCCACCATACCTACCTATTATGGCGTTTCCATAGCCATTCCGAGATATATTGCCATGCAACTTTCCACTGTTCTGTTCATCATCATCATGACATACATTACTTCTGTCATATTGCCATGGCATGATCATGTAGCTGACATCGTATTTGAGGCAAAGCCACCATGCATTATTTTTCATACATGTCACTCTTGATTCATTGCACCATCCCGGTACACCGCTGGAGGCATTCATCTAGAGTCATATCTTGTTCTAGTTTCAAGTTGTAATTCATATGTTGTAATCAATAGAAGTGTGATGATCATCATTATTAGAGCATTGTCCAAAAAGGGGAAAAAAGAAAGGCCAAAAAAAGGCCAAAGAAAAAAAAAGAAAAAGGAAAAAAAGAAAAGAAAGGAAAAGAAAATAAATAAAAGGGCAATGCTACTATCTCTTTTTCCACACTTGTGCTTCAAAGTAGCACCTTGTTTTTCATGTAGTGAGTCTCATATGTTGTGCTTGAAAGTAGCACCATGTTTTTCATATAGTGAGTCCCATAAGTTGTCTTTTTCATACTAGTGGTAATTTTTCATTATAGAACTTGGCTTGTATATTCCTACGATGGGCTTATTCAAATGCCCTAGGTCTTCGTGAGCAAGAAAGTTGGGTGCACACCCACTAGTTTTCTTTTGTTGAGCATTTATTTATAGCTCTAGTGCATCCGTTGCATGGCAATCCCTACTCCTCATGTTGACATCAATTGATGGGCATCTCCATAGCCCGTTGATTATCCTCGTCAATATGAGACTTTCTCCTTTTTTGTCTTCTCCACACAGTCCCCATCATCATATTCTATTCCACCCATAGTGCTATATCCATGGCTCACGCTCATGTATTGCGTGAAGGTTGAAAAAGTTTGAGATTATTTAAGTATGAAACGATTGCTTGGCTTGTCATCGGGGGTATAGAAGTTGGGAACATCTTTGTGTGACGAAAATGAAGCATTGCCTAACTATATGATTTTGTAGGGATGAGCTTTCTTTTGCCATGTTATTTTGAGAAGACATGATTACTTTGATTAGTATGCTTGAAGTGTTACTATTTCTTTTATCAATATGGACTTTTCTTTTGAATCATTTGGATCTGAAGATTCATGCCACAATAAGGAAAATTACATTGAGATTTATGCTAGGTAGCATTCCACATCAAAAATTCTCTTTTTATCATTTACCTACTCGAGGACGAGAAGGAATTAAGCTTGGGGATGCTTGATATGTCTCCAACGTATCTATAATTTTTGATTATTCCATGCTATTATATTACCCCTTTTGGATGTTTATGGGCTTTATTTTACACACTTATATCATTTTTGGGACTAACCTACTAACCGGAGGCCCAGCCCGTATTGCTGTTTTTTTGCCTATTTTAGTATTTCGAAGAAAAGGAATATCAAGCGGAGTCCAAATGGAATGAAACCTTCTCGAGCGTGATTTTTGGAACGAACGTGATCTAGAGGACTTGGAGTGCAAGCCAAAAAGCAGCCGAGGCTCCCATGAGATAGGAGGGCGCGCCCCCCTGTAGGGCGCGCCCCCTATCTCGTGGGCCCCTCGGGCATCCACCGACGTATCTCTTCCTCCTATATATACCTACATACCCCGAAAACATCCAGGAGGCACCCGAAACACAATTTCCACCATCGTAACCTTCTGTATCCAGGAGATCCCATCTTGGAGCCGTCGCTGGTGTTCGGCCGGAGGGCGAATCCACCACGGAGGGCTTCTACATCAACATCCTTGCCTCTCCGATGAGTTGTGAGTAGTTTACCACAGACCTACGGGTCCATAGTTATTAGCTAGATGGCTTCTTCTCTCTTTTTGGATCTCAATACAATGTTCTCCCCCTCTCTTGTGGAGATCCATTCAATGTAATCTCTTTTTGCGGTGTGTTTGTCGAGATCCGATGAATTGTGGGTTTATGATCAGATTTATCTATGGATAATAATTGAATCTTCTCTTAATTCTTTTATATGATTGAGTTATCTTCGCAAGTCTATTCGAATTATCGGTTTGGTTTGGCCTACTAGATTGATCTTTCTTGCCATGGGAGAAGTGCTTAGCTTTGGGTTCAATCTTGCAGTGTTCTTACCCAGTGACAGAAAGGGTTGCAAGACACGTATTGTATTGTTGCCATCGAGGATAAAAAGATGGGGTTTATATCATATTGCTTGAGTTTATCCCTCTACATCATGTCATCTTGCTTAATGTGTTACTCTGCTCTTATGAACTTAATACTCTAGATGCATGCTGGATAGCGGTCGATGTGTGGAGTAATAGTAGTAGATGCTGGCAGGAGTCGGTCTACTTGTTATGGACGTGATTCCTATATACATGATCATGCCTAGATAACGTCATAATTATTCACTGTTCTATGAATTGCTCGACAGTAATTTGTTCACCCACCATAATACGTATGCTCTTGAGAGAAGCCTCTAGTGAAACATATGGCCCCCAGGTCTATCCCTTATCATATTTGCTTCCAATTTACTTTTATTTCCATCTTTATTTTCCGCATCTATATTATAAAATACCAAAAATATATTTATCTTATCATACTATCTCTATCAGATCTCACTTTCGCAAGTGGCCGTGAAGGGATTGACAACCCCTTTGTCGCGTTGGTTGCGATTTCTTTGTTTGTCTGTGTAGGTTCGTGGGACTTGTTGAGAAGCCTCCTACTGGATTGATACCTTGTTCTCAAAAACTGAGGGAAATACTTACGCTACTATTGCTGCATCACCCTCTCCTCTTCGAGGAAAACCAACGCAAGCTCAAGACATAGCAGGGGCGCGGCAGAGGCACGACGAGGGTGCGCGACGTGGTCGGGGGGCAAGGGCGACGGCGGCGTGGTCGGGGCAGGGGCGATGCCGTCGACGGGGCAGACGGTAGCGGCGGCATTGACGGGGCGGGTCTGGGTCACAGTAGAGGCACAGCGAGGGTGCGCGGCGTGGTCGGTGGGCAGGGGCAACGGCGGCGTGGTCGGGGCGGGGCAACAGCGGCGTGGTCGGGGGCGCGACAGAGGCACGACGAGCTCGGGCAGCCTGGCGTTGTCGTCGGAGGGATCGAAGAACTGAGGAAATTTTTACAAGTGCTGGCTTATATAGCAAAGCCATTGGTACCGGTTGGTGGCACCAACCGGTACCAATGCCACCCTTTAGTCCCGGTTGGTGTCACCAACCGGGACCAAAGGTCTCTTTTCAGCAACCCAAAGGGCGGGAAGCAGAGGACTTTGGTCCCGGTTGGTGGCACCAACCGGTACTAAAGGGGGGGGGGGTATTGGTCCCGGTTGGTATAACCAACCGGTACCAATGCACCCCTTTAGTCCCGGTTGGTGCAACAAACCGAGACTAAAGGCCTTGTCGCTGGCGCGGTGCGGTGGGATGTTTAGTCCCACCTTGCTAGCTGAGGAGCGGCCGCACCTGTTTATAAGTGCTGTCGCGCCATCTCCATTGAACTCCTCTGAATTGCAGGCCTATGGGCCAAATCTAACACTACTATTCCCGTGGGCCTACTGGGCCTTCTACGGTCCTGAATCCTGGCCCATGGATGGGTTTCTAGTTGTATTCAGGCTGTGTTGGCCCTGTAGGTGGCAATTTTTTTTCCCAGTTTTTTTGTTTTCTTTTTTGCTTTATTTATTTTGTTTTGTTTCTTCTTACAACAAAATACTTATTTTTTGTAATAATTTGTTTCTAATTACTTATCTATTTTATTTTATGATAATTCTTTTTTATATTAAAGTTTCTAACAAAAAAAGTTCTTTATGAAAAATCCTTTTGCTTTTAATGATTTTGAACAGAAAATACTTTGATATTTTTACTTGCATCAATTTGATATAATTATAGTTTCAATAATACTAGAGGTTGCTTATAATATTTTGAACAGAAAATACTTTGATAATTTTAGTTTCATAAATTTTATTAATGTTATTAAAGTTTATTTTATTTTGTTTCTACTTATTTATTTTATTAAAGTTTATATTATTTTGTTGCAAATAACTTATTTTTTTTATTTTATGATAATTCGTGTACAAAATGGACAATCTGTTTCGAAGTATTAGGGTTTCATACGGAAACTCGTCTATTACAAAGGGATTTCATTTTTTTGAACTTATTTGAACTCCATAGTTTTTCTGTGTTCAAAATGCATCATTCAAAGCCACATCACCAATTTTCAACCCTTTCTGACTTCATTTGTTATTTTTCATGCATGTACTGATTATTTTGAGCTATAAGACCATGAAATTGAAAATCATTTGAAATGAACTCTAAAAAGGTTGAAAGTTTGCATGGAATCATCATTTCACCCACATAGCATGTGCAATAAAGTAGAGAGGGTTACGGTAAAAACTGGATGCACTTCATGTACAAAATGAACAATCTCTTTCGAAGTATCAGGGTTTCATACGGAAACTCGTTTGTTACAAAGGGTTTCATTTTTTTAACTTATTTGAACTCCATAGTTTTTCTGTGTTCAAAATGCACCATTCAAAGCCACATCACCAGTTTTCAACCCTTTCTGACTTCATTTGTTATTTTTCATGCATTTTCTGATTATTTTGAGCTATAAGACCATAAAATTGAAAAGCATTTGAGATGAACTCTGAAAAGGTTGAAAGTTGGCATGGTATCATCATTTCACCCACATAGCATGTGCAAGAAAGTAGAGAGGGTTACGGCAAAAACTGGATGCAGTTCGTGTACAAAACGGACAATCTCTTTCGAAGTATCAAGGTTTCATACGGAAACTCGTCTCTTACAAAGGGATTTCACTTTTTTTACCTATTTGAACGCCATAGTTTTTCTGTGTTCAAAATGCACCATTCAAAGCCACATCACCAATTTTCAACCCTTTCTGACTTCATTTGTTTTTTTCATGCATTTACTGATTATTTTGAGCTATCAGACCATGAAATTGTAAAGCATTTGAAATGAACTCTCCAAAGGTTGAAAGTTGGCATGGTATCATCATTTCACGTACATAGCATGTGCAAGAAAGTAGAGAGGGTTACGCACTACAAAAAGATAGACTTCCGTGATGATACGTGTTTGTCACAGTAGGTTGCGTTTTTTGTCATGCATGTACATCCATGACGATTTTATGATAGAATCAAGATAGTCATACCTGTGCTATCGTAGAAGTGTTCCATGACATTACCCAAATTATCATCAAGGAAGTGTCCACTTCCATGACGATAAATCGCGTGTCACAGAAGTGCTTTCGTCAAGGGTGACCGACACGTGGCATCCACCGTAACAGAACACCGTTAAGCTATCAGGTCGGGTTTTGGATCCGATAAACCGTTAACAGCCCCGACCAATGTGGATTTTCCACGTGTAAAATCATCATTGGCTGGAGGAAACACGTGTCGGCTCACCGTTGGAACAAATGTCATCCGCTCATTGGACCGAAGGTGCCTATGATACGGCAACACATGGCACGGCCCAACAGAGGCCCATTCCTGTGAAAAGGCCGGCCCATTTGACTTGGTCAAAAGGTGGCGGGCCGGCCCATGGAAAGCTTCTTAACGGCCTGTTCGCATATAGCCCATTTACAACCCGCTAACCCAGGGCCCGTTACGCCCTATCTGAATTAGGCCCAGTAGCGTCATCTGGGCCGTCTAATATGATTCAGCCCGTTTTAACTTCTGGCCCATGTGTGGCCCATGACTTCTTTCGGCCCATATGGGGACCTTTGTAACTCTTGGCCCATTAACGGCCCGTGGTGAAACTGGCCCGTAAATAACAGTGTATCACTTTATACCCATTAATGGCCCGTTATTCCATTGGGTCGTTTCCAGCCCAAGTTATCTTTCAGCCTTCTTAGGGCCCATTGATTCTTGGGCTCATTTGCAGCATTCTGTTACATACGGCCCGTTACTGTCCTTTTCTGCTTGTGGGCCAAATTCAGCCCGTCGTTACAGTGGGCTCGTTTGCGGACCGTTAATACGTTGGGCCGTTTTCATGTAAAAAAACTCGTTGGGTTGTTTCCATAGAGTTATCAAATACGGCCTATTAACGGCCCGTTATGGTCCACGAATAGTACGGTCCATGATTGGCGAAATGACGATACGCCCCGTAGAAGGCCCATGGATCCTACGGCCCGTATGAGGCCCATGGATAGTACGGCTCATATAAGGCCCATGGATTGTATTGCCCGTAGAAGGCCCATGGACCCTACGGCCCGTAGAAGGCCCATGGACCCTAAGGCCCGTATAGAAGGCCGATGGATGCTACGGCCCATATAGAAGCCCAATGGATCCTACGGCCAGACGAAGGCCCATGGATCATACGGCCTGTAGGAGGCCCATGGTTACAACAGTCCGTGTGTTGCCATGATTATTTTGGCCTACTTACCAAAAATAGGCTATTGTGGCCACTAGAAAAAAACAGAAAAAGAACTGCAGTGACTACAAGCAAACAACTAATCAAGACAATAAGGAAATAAATAAGCAAGCAATTAATGCTAGCCTATTACCCCTATTACAAATATTACATCCACTAGGCATCAAAGTTCGCCACCAGTGCAAATATAGGGAACAAAGTAGCACATTACATAAACTGGCCGTCAAAATTGGCCACCAGTGCAAATAAACGCGACAGCAAAACAAGAGCATAACTGAAACATCTTCAGAAGAGCTCAAGAAACGTTATCCTGGGTATCCACCATGCTGGCAATAAGCTGAGCAAGCTGATTAGCTTTGACCTGTTTGGCGCTAAAATCCTCCAACGCTTGCTGCTGGACCAGAAAGTATGCATCTGAATGCTCTAGGGACTTCCGCAGTCCTTCCGCTTCTTGTCGCAGCACAGCTGATCGATGTTTTTCAGCTTGTAGTTGAGACTCAAGAAACCGAACTGATTCAGATAGTGAGTTTGAATATCTTGTGCAAGCGATAGTGGCCAGTAACTCGAACATTAAACCAAGACAGGACTTTGGGGTTGTCTCGGTGTCTTCAAGATAGTCTTCCTTAGCTGTTTTATCAGCTTTGTTGGAGACCAACAAGGATGTGTCACTATCCTGAACCTTATCTGCATTACTTCCTTTACCATTGCTTAATAAGGCACTCTTCCCCAATATTCTGTGAGCATTCTAAAAGAAGAAACAAGCAGACACATAACAAGTTTAGCGTGTAGTAGTATATGAAACTCATTTCGGTGAACCAGTTCATTAGTAAGGTGGACATGATTAAACTACCAAGTCTTCTATTGCCAAGTACTAGTACATAATAAAAGCATCAAACAATAATATATCTATGTCCTATGGTCACTACATTGTCTTGCCAAATCAAAATAGAGACACGGTTCAAATCATATCAGTTCAAGACAAAGCGGCAGTGAAAGAATACAAAGCGTGGGAAACTACACGGCACAACAGGATTTCAGATGGGTACCACGGGTCTACATGTAAAACAACACTATTGGCTCTGTTGTGATGCTAGTAATGTGCATGATATGAAAGTCAACTGTATACACAATTGAAATTGAAATCAAAAGAGCTATTGATAAGAGCAAACCTGTTAAAGAAACATGTGTGAACATACCTGCTGTGCCATTGGAGTTTCGATTGGATCCTTCAATTTAAAAAAAAGTTTGTATGAGTAAATACAGTGATACAAGAGCAAAGAAATCATATAGTTAAAAAAGGCGTGCCTAAGAGAGCGCTTAAGCCTGCCTAGGCTCTAGGCGTTGGCAAAACGCATTTTGCATAACTACGCTTAATCTGTGCATAACTGCACATAAGCATGCGCTTTGGTCAGTAAAGCGCAAGGCGGTGGAAAAACGCATAATTAAATGTCGAAACTAAAATTTAGTGTGGAATGTGAACTTAACTGTCAAAACTGAAATTTACTCTGGAATCTGAATGCTACTGTTGAAACTTAATGCAATGGTAGCAGAGAGGCACTTGACATGTAGTTTAGGGAGGGCCTGCAGTTCATCTTCAACCACTAGTAGAAAAAGGGTCAAATGTGAAGCACATTAGTGCCGGTTTGTAAAAACCCCGGCACTAATGTGATCAATAGTGCCGGTTCGTGGCTGCGATCAATAGTACCGGTTTGTGTTGAGCCTTTCGTACCGGTTCGTGCCACGAACCGGTACTAAAGGGGTAGTGGCAGGCTGGCGTCAGGCCGGGTCCCCACAAGCCCCTTTAGTACCGGTTTGTGTTACCAACCGGTACTAAAGGTCTAACCTATAGTACCGGTTCGTGCCACGAACCGGTACTAAAGGGGACAAGCCTTTAGTACCGGTTCGTACCACGAACCGGTACTAAAGGGGCCAATTTTCAAACTCTACCCCCCCCCCCCCCCGTGTATCGCCATTTCAGTTTTGAAAAAATCAAAAGAAAATGATAAAAACTTCAAAAAATAAAATCCTTCGAGAGGTAGTTATATTACTATATCTACTAGTTAGGAAAATTTGAAAACTTAAATTTGGACATGTTTTGCAAAAAGTGTAGGGAAAATGTAAAACGGCTATAACTTTTGCATACGATGTCGGAAAAAAACGTATAATATATCAAAAAGTTTAGCACGAAAATCCTCAAATTCGAATTTCTTAGAATCCTCAAATTCGAAAAGGAAAAAAAGATATGGTCAAATTTCAGTTTTTTTAAAAAAAATGGTTAAATTTGGTCAAACTACTTATTCAAGAAGTATTAATGTTACTACATAATTATTCAAGAATATTAGTGTTACTAAATAATTATTTCAATTTTTTTGAATTTTGGTCAAACTATGGTCAAACTATGGTCAAACTATGGTCAAATTATGGTCAAACTTATTCAAGAAATATTAGCATTACTAAATAATTACTGTTTTTTTAGAATAATAGTTTCAAACTCAAACGGTGAAATGTGTGACTGTTGGGGAACGTAGCATAAATTCAAAATTTTCCTACGTGTCACCAAGATCTATCTATGGAGTCATGTAGCAACGAGGGAGGAGTGGATCTACATACCCTTGTAGATCGCGCGCGGAAGCATTCAAGAGAACGGTGTTGATGGAGTCGTACTCGTCGTGATCCAAATCACCGATGATCCTAGCGCCGAACGGACGGCACCTCCGCATTCAACACACGTACGGAGAAGCAATGTCTCCTCCTTCTTGATCCAGCAAGGGGGAAGGAGAGGTTGATGGAGATCCAGCAGCACGACGGTGTGGTGGAAGTAGCGGGATTCCAACAGGGCTTCGCTAAGCGCTGCGGGAGGAAGGAGATGTGTCACGGGAGGGAGAGGGAGGCGCCAGGCCTTAGCTATGGTTGCTCCTCCTTTTCCCCACTATATATAGGGCCAAGGGAGAGGGGGGAGGCGCAGCCCTTGCCCCTTCCTCCAAGGAAGGGTGCGGCCAAGGGTGGGGAGGAGTCCATCCTCCGCAAGGCACCTCGGAGGTAGAGGTGCCTTCCCCTTTTAGGACTCTCCCCTTTTTCTCTTCTCTTGGCGCATGGGCCTCTTGGGGCTGGTGCCCTTGGCCCATGTAGGCCAAGGCGCACCCCCTACAGCCCATGTGGACCCCCGGGTCAGGTGGCCCCACCCGGTGGACCCCCGGAACCCTTCCGGTGGACCCCCGGGACCCTTCCGGTGGTCCCGGTACAATACCGGTGACCCCAAAACTTGTCCCGATGGCCAAAATAGCACTTCCTATATATAATTCTTTACCTCCGGACCATTCCGGAACTCCTCGTGACGTCCGGGATCTCATCCGGGACTCCGAACAACTTTCGGGTTACCGCATACTAATATCTCTATAACCCTAGCGTCGCCGAACCTTAAGTGTGTAGACCCTACGGGTTCGGGAGACATGCAGACATGACCGAGATGACTCTCCGGTCAATAACCAACAGTGGGATCTGGATACCCATGTTGGCTCCCACATGTTCCACGATGATCTCATCGGATGAACCACGATGTCAAGGACTCAATCGATCCCGTATACAATTCCCTTTGTCTAGCGGTATAGTAATTGCCCGAGATTCGATCGTCGGTATACCGATACCTTGTTCAATCTCGTTACCGGCAAGTCTCTTTACTCGTTCCGTAACACATCATCCCATGATCAACCCCTTGGTCACATTGTGCACATTATGATGATGTCCTACCGAGTGGGCCCAGAGATACCTCTCCGTTTACACGGAGTGACAAATCCCAGTCTCGATTCATGCCAACCCAACAGACACTTTCGGAGATACCTGTAATGCACCTTTATAGCCACCCAGTTACGTTGTGACGTTTGGTACACCCAAAGCATTCCTACGGTATCCGGGAGTTGCACAATCTCATGGTCTAAGGAAAAGATACTTGACATTAGAAAAGCTTTAGCATACGAACTACACGATCTTTGTGCTAGGCTTAGGATTGGGTCTTGTCCATCACATCATTCTCCTAATGATGTGATCCCGTTATCAACGACATCCAATGTCCATAGCCAGGGAACCATGACTATCTGTTGATCACAACGAGCTAGTCAACTAGAGGCTCACTAGGGACATATTGTGGTCTATGTATTCACACGTGTATTACGATTTCCGGATAATACAGTTATAGCATGAATAAAAGACTATTATCATGAACAAAGAAATATAATAATAACACTTTTATTATTGCCTCTAGGGCATATTTCCAACAGTCTCCCACTTGCACTAGAGTCAATAATCTAGTTCACATCGCCATGTGATTAACACTGACAGGTCACATCACCATGTGACCAACATCCAAAGAGTTTACTAGTGTCATAAACTAGTTCACATCATCATGTGATTAAGACTCAATGAGTTCTGGGGTTTGATCATGTTCTGCTCGTGAGAGAGGTTTTAGTCAACGGATCTGTAACATTCAGATCCGTATGTACTTCGCAAATCTATAGGTCATATTGTAAATGCTGCTTCGACACTCCACTTGAAGCTATTCCAAATGGTTGCTCCACTATACGTACCTGGTTTGCTTCTCAGAGTCACTCGGATAGGTGTTAAAGCTTGCATCGATGTAACCCTTTATGTCAAACTCTTTATCACCTCCATAATCGAGAAACATGTCCTTATTTACTCCAAGGACAATTTTGACCGCTGTCCAATGATCCATTCCTGGATCATTCTTGGACCCCTTGACTGACTCATGGCAAGGCACACTTCCGGTGCGGTACACAGCATAGCATACTATAGAGCCTACGTCTGAAGCGTAGGGGACGGCCTTCGTCCTTTGTCTCTCTTCTGCCGTGGTCGAGCTTTAACTCTTAACTTCATACCTTACAACTTAGGCAAGAACTCCTTTGACTGACCCATCTTGAACACCTTCAAGATCATGTCAAGGTATGTGCTCATTTGAAAGTACCAATAAGCGTTTTTGATCTATCCTCATAGATCTTGATGCTCAATGTTCAAGTAGCTTGATCCAGGTTTTCTATTGAAAAACACCTTTCAAATAACCCTATATGCTTTCTAGAAATTCTACATCATTTCTGATCAACAATATGTCAACAACATATACTCATCAGAAATTCCATAGTGCTCCCACTCACTTCTTTGGAAATACAAGTTTCTCACAAACTTCATATAAACCCAAAATCTTTGATCATCTCATCAAAGCGCACATTCCAACTCCGAGATGCTTACTCCAGTCCTTAGAAGGATCGCTGGAGCCAGCATACCTTTTAGCATCCTTAGGATCGACAAAAACTTTCTGATTGTATCACATACAATCTTTCCTTATGAAGACTGGTAAGGAAACTCGTTTTGACATCCATCTGCCAGATTTCATAAATGCAGCTAATGCTAACATGATTTCGATGGACTTAAGCATCGCTACGGATGAGAAAATGTCATTGTAGTCAACTCCTTGAACTTGTGAAAAACTCTTTGCCACAAGTCGAGCTTCATAGACGGTGACATTACCATCCACGTCCGTCTTCTTCTTAAAGATCCATTTATCTCAATGGCTTGCCGATCATCGGGCAAGTCCACCAAAGTCCATGCTTTGTTCTGATACATGGATCCTATCTCGGATTTCATGGCTCCTAACCATTTGTCGGAATTTGGGCCCACCATCGCTCCTCCATAGCTCATAGGTTCATTGTTGTCTAGCAACATGACCTTCAAGACAGGATCACCGTACCACTCTGAAGCAGTACGCGTCCTTGTCGCCCTACGAGGTTCGGTAGTGACTTGATCTGAAGCTTCATGATCACTATCATAAGCTTCCACTTCAATTGGTGTAGGTGCCACAGGAACAACTTCCTATGCCCTGCTACACACTAGTTGAAGTGACGGTTCATTAACCATATCAAGTCTCCACCATCCTCCCACTCAACTTTTCGAGACAAACTTTTCCTCGAGAAAGGACCCGATTCAAGAAACAATCCCTATTGCTTTCGGATCTGAATTAGGAGGTATACCCAACTGTTTTGGGTGTCCTATGAAGATGCATTTTATCCGCTTTGGGTTCGAGCTTATCAACCTGAAACTTTTTCACATAAGCGTCGCAGCCCCAAACTTTTAAGAAACGACAACTTAGGTTTCTCCAAACGGTGTCGTCTCAACGGAATTACGTGGTACCCTATTTAAGGTGAATGTGGTTGTCTCTAATGCCTAACCCATAAACTATTGTGGTAATTCGATAAGAGACATCATGGTATGCATCATATCCAATAGGGTGCAGTTATGATGTTCGGACACACCATCACACTATGGTGTTCCAGGCTCTATTAGTTGTGAAACAATTTCCACAATGTCTTAATTCTGTGCCAAACTCATAATTCAGATATTCAACTCTATGATCATATCATAGATATTTTATCCTCTTGTCACGACGATCTTTCAACTTCACCCTAAAATTACTTGAACCTTTCAATAATTCAGACAGGTGATTCATCAAGTAAATATACTCAACATATACTCAAATCATCTGTGAAGTAAGAACATAACGATATCCACTACATGCCTCAGCACTCATTGGACTGCACACATCAAAATGTATTACTTCCAACAAGTTGCTTTCTAGTTCCATTTTACTGAAAATGAGGCTTTCAGTCATCTTGCCCATGTGGTATGATTTGCATGTCCCAAGTGATTCAAAATCAAGTGAGTCAAAACAGTCCATTTGCATGGAGTTTCTTCATGCATATACACCAATAGACATGGTTCGCATGTCTCAAAACTTTTCGAAAATGAGTGAGCCCAAAGATCCATCAACATGGAGCTTCTTCATGCGTTTTATACCGATATGACTTACGTGGCAGTGCCACAAGCAGGTGGTACTATCATTACTATCTTTTGGCATGAACATGTGTATCACTACGATCGAGATTCAATAAACCATTCATTTTAGGTGTAAGACCATTGAAGGTATTATTCAAATAAATGGAGTAACCATTATTCTTCTTAAATGAATAACCGTATTGCGATAGACATAATCCAATCATGTCTATGCTCAACGCAAACACCAATCTCGATGGTAGAGGGAGCGTGCGATGCTTGATCATATCAACATTGGAAACACTTCCAACACATATCGTCAGCTCACCTTTAGCTAGTCTCCGTTTATTCCGTAGCTGTTATTTCGAGTTACTAACACTTAGCAACCGAACCGGTATCTAATACCCTGGTGCTACTAGGAGTACTAGTAAAGTACACATTAACACAATGTATATCCAATACACTTCTATCGACCTTGCTAGCCTTCTCATCTACCAAGTATCTAGGGTAATTCTGCTCCAGTGGCTGTTCCCCACTCAGTCTTGGGTTTGGGTTCAACCTTGGGTTTCTTCACTAGAGCAGCAGCTGAATTGCCGTTTCATGAAGTATCCCTTTGTTCCCTTGCCCTTCTTGAAACTAGTGGTTTCACCAACCATCAACAATTGATGCTCCTTCTTGATTTCTACTTTTGTGGTGTCAAACATCGCGAATATCTCAAGGATCATCATATATGTCCCTGATATATTATAGTCCATCACGAAGCTCTAGCAGCTTGGTGGTAATGACTTCAGAGAAACATCACTATCTCATCTGGAAGATCAACTCCCACTCGATTCAAGTGATTCTTGCACTCAGACAATCTGAGCACAAGCTCAACGATTTGAGCTTTTCTCCTTGAGTTTGCAGGCTAAGAAAATCGTCGGAGGTCTTATACCTCTCCACATGGGCACGAGCCTGAAATCCCAATTTCAGCCCTCGAAACATCTCATATGTTCCGCGACGTTTCGAAAACGTCTTTGGTGCCTCTACTTAAACCATTTAACTGAACTATCACGTAGTTACCAAAACGTGTATGTCCGATGTTCGCAACATTGACAAACGACGTTTGGTGTTCAGCACACTGAGCGGTGCATTAAGAACATAAGCTTTCTACTGTCCGCATAATTGCTACTATCAACTTTCAACTATATTTTCTCTCGGAACATATCTAAACAGTGGAACTAAAGCGCGAGCTTACGACATAATTTGCGAAGACCTTTTGACTATGTTGAGGATAATTAAGTTCATCTTATGAACTCCCACTCAGATAGACATCCCTCTAGTCATCTAAGTGATTACATGATCCGAGTTAACTAGGCCGTGTCCGGTCATCACGTGAGACGGACTAGTCATCATCGGTGAACATCTTCATGTTGATCGTATCTTCTATACGACTCATGCTCGACATTTCGGACTTATGTGTTCCGAGGCCATGTCTATACACATGCTAGGCTCGTCAAGTTAACCCTAAGTGTTTTGCATGTGTAAAACTGTCTTTCACCCATTGTATGTGAACGTAAGGATCTATCACACCCGATCATCACGTGGTGCTTCGAAACGACGAACTGTAGCAACGGTGCACAGTTAGGGGAGAACACTTCTTTAAATTGTAATGAGGGATCATCTTATTTACTACCGTTGTTCTAAGCAAATAAGATGCATAAACATGATAAACATCACATGCAATCAAAAAATGACATGATATGGCCAATATCATTTTGCTCCTTTTGATCTCCATCTTCGGGGCTCCATGATCATCATCGTCACCGGGATGACACCATGATCTCCATCATCATGATGTCCATCATCGTGTCTCCATGAGGGATCATCATAAGATGCATAAACATGATAAACATCACATGCAATCAAATAATAGTGACATGATATGGCCAATATCATATAGCTCCTTTGATCTCCATCTTGGGGCTCCATGATCATCTATTACAAGAACATGATCAATCTCATACATCACATATATCATTCATCACATCCTTTTGGCCATATCACATCACATAGCATACCCTGCAAAAACAAGTTAGACGTCCTCTAATTGTTGTTTGCATGTTTTACGTGGCTGCTATGGGTTTCTAGCAAGAACGTTTCTTACCTACGCAAAACCACAACGTGATATGCCAATTGCTATTTACCCTTCATAAGGACCCTTTTCATCGAATCTGTTCCGACTAAAGTGGGAGAGACTGGCACCCGCTAGCCACCTTATGCACCAAGTGCATGTCAATCGGTGGAACCTGTCTCACGTAAGAGTACGTGTAAGGTCGGTCCGGGCCGCTTCATCCCACGATGCCGCCGAATCAAGATAAGACTAGTAACGGCAAGCATATAGAACAACATCAACGCCCACAACTACTTTGTGTTCTACTCGTGCAAAGAATCTACGCAATAGACCTAGCTCATGATGCCACTGTTGGGGAACGTAGCATAAATTCAAAATTTTCCTATGTGTCACCAAGATCTATCTATGGAGTCATCTAGCAACGAGGGAGGAGTGGATCTACATACCCTTGTAGATCGCGCGCGGAAGCGTTCAAGAGAACGGGGTTGATGGAGTCGTACTCGTCGTGATCCAAATCACCGATGATCCTAGCGCCGAACGGACGGCACCTCCGCGTTCAACACACGTACGGAGCAGCAACGTCTCCTCCTTCTTGATCCAGCAAGGGGGAAGGAGAGGTTGATGGAGATCCAGCAGCACGACGGCATGGTGGAAGTAGCGGGATTCCAACAGGGCTTCGCTAAGCGCTACGGGAGGAAGGAGATGTGTCACGGGAGGGAGAGGGAGGCGCCAGGCCTTAGGTATGGTTGCTCCTCCTTTTCCCCACTATATATAGGGCCAAGGGAGAGGGGGGAGGCGCAGCCCTTGCCCCTTCCTCCAAGGAAGGGTGCGGCCAAGGGTGGGGAGGAGTCCATCCTCCCCAAGGCACCTCGGAGGTGCCTTCCCCTTTTAGGACTCTCCCCTTTTTCTCTTCTCTTGGCGCATGGGCCTCTTGGGGCTGCTGCCCTTGGCCCATGTAGGGCAAGGCGCACCCCCTACAGCCCATGTGGCCCCCCGGGGCAGGTGGCCCCACCCGGTGGACCCCCGGGACCCTTCCGGTGGTCCCGGTACAATACCGGTGACCCCGAAACTTGTCCCGATGGCCGAAATAGCACTTCCTATATATAATTCTTTACCTCCGGACCATTCCGGAACTCCTCGTGACGTCCGGGATCTCATCCGGGACTCCGAACAACTGTCGGGTTACCGCATACTAATATCTCTATAACCCTAGCGTCACCGAACCTTAAGTGTGTAGACCCTACGGGTTCGGGAGACATGCAGACATGACCGAGATGACTCTCTGGTCAATAACCAACAGCGGGATCTGGATACCCATGTTGGCTCCCACATGTTCCACGATGATCTCATCGGATGAACCACGATGTCAAGGACTCAATCGATCCCGTATACAATTCCCTTTGTCTAGCGGTATAGTACTTGCCCGAGATTCGATCGTCGGTATACCGATACCTTGTTCAATCTCGTTACCGGCAAGTCTCTTTACTCGTTCCGTAACACATCATCCCGTGATCAACCCCTTGGTCACATTGTGCACATTATGATGATGTCCTACCGAGTGGGCCCAGAGATACCTCTCCGTTTACACGGAGTGACAAATCCCAGTCTCGATTCGTGCCAACCCAACAAACACTTTCGGAGATACCTGTAATGCACCTTTATAGCCACCCAGTTACGTTGTGACGTTTGGTACACCCAAAGCATTCCTACGGTATCCGGGAGTTGCACAATCTCATGGTCTAAGGAAAAGATACTTGACATTAGAAAAACTTTAGCATACGAACTACACGATCTTTGTGCTAGGCTTAGGATTGGGTCTTGTCCATCACATCATTCTCCTAATGATGTGATCCCGTTATCAACGACATCCAATGTCCATAGCCAGGAAACCATGACTATCTGTTGATCACAACGAGCTAGTCAACTAGAGGCTCACTAGGGACATATTGTGGTCTATGTATTCACACGTGTATTACGATTTCCGGATAATACAGTTATAGCATGAATAAAAAACTATTATCATGAACAAAGAAATATAATAATAAAACTTTTATTATTGCCTCTAGGGCATATTTCCAACAGTCTCCCACTTGCACTAGAGTCAATAATCTAGTTCACATCGCCATGTGATTAACACTGACAGGTCACATCACCATGTGACCAACATCCAAAGAGTTTACTAGTGTCATAAACTAGTTCACATCATCATGTGATTAAGACTCAATGAGTTCTGGGGTTTGATCATGTTCTGCTTGTGAGAGAGGTTTTAGTCAACGGGTCTGTAACATTTAGATCCGTATGTACTTCGCAAATCTATAGGTCATATTGAGAGGGATGGGTGACCGGTGGGGAAGTTAGATGATTTAGAATGAGTGATCCACACTTGAGCAGTTAAGAGAGGTGATTAGAGACTAAATCATCAAATAATTCAGAAAAATTAAAAACCGAAAAAAAAAACAAAAAAAAATTTCCAAAATTTTCAAAAAAAAAACCTTTAGTACCGGTTGGTAACACCAACCGGTACTAAAGGTCCCCCATACTAGGGCGCGAGCTCACGCCACGTGGTGGCACTTTAGCGCCGGTTCGTGCCGAACCGGTACTAAAGGGAGGGGCCTTTAGTGCCCACACTTTAGTGCCGGTTCCATAACCGGGACTAAAGGCCCTTACAAACTGGTTTTAAAGCTTCGTTTTCTACTAGTGAACCTGCACCCCCCTGAGCTGCCAGCCACCACCGGCCGAACCGCCAGCCCCAGCGCCGCCTCTCCGCCCCGAAACAACTCGCCACCGTCGCCCTGGCCAGCCCTCTAGGCCCCCTCCCGCCCTGAACCCTAAGATAGATAGTGGGGTACCTCTCCGGAGAGCCCCCGTCCCCGCTGCGGGTGGTTCTTCCTTAACTCCGGCAAGCCCCCCCAACCCCTGAAAATTGACTGACCCAACGGTCGATTCAGTCGACTAAAGTGTGGCTTAATTGGAGCAGAGCAGCAGCATGAGCGAGGGGGAGAGCAGCAGCAGCAGTTGGGCGAGCAAGCGATGGAGCAAAAGCCAGAGCAGCAGCAGCAGCAGCACAAGCAAGCGAGCGAGAGCCGGAGCAGCAGCAGCAGACCCGGCTGGTATGGACGCCGCCACCGAAGGGGCCTCGCACTGGGGGAGAGCCGTCGTGGAGATGTCGCCCGCAGCGCCGGCTTCAAGGTAGCCGCACCATGGGGGTGCGGGATGGAGCACCGTCGGCGCCGGGAGGTCGAGTTAAGGAGAAGGTGCGATGCAATGAGTGTACAACCTATTTGGTGGCACCGAGTAGGCATTGGCTTTGTCCGAGGAGGCGGTGAGGATGTTGCAGTTCCGGTGGAGCAGGTTAAGGTGGCGTTGTGGGCATGGAGTAGCCGCAATAGACGAGGCGATCGTCGGAGCAGCTCATTGGAGGTGGAGGACGGGGCGGCTGAACCGGCAGGATGGTGAGATGGACGACGGATCCTCATCCGGGGAGGTGGACGAGGGACGTCGAGCTGTTGCGGTGGACGACGTCGTCAGGGAAGAGGCTCCGGATGGGCAGCGATGACGTGGCGGATGGAGGAGGGTGGGGTTTCGCGGCTGGAGCGGAGAGGTTATGGCGGCCTGGGATTTCGAATGGTGAAAAGGGGGCGATGGGAGGGGGTGAAGCATGACTTAGGAACGCGCTTGTCCAAAATGTAGGGTGTGTTACAAAAGTACCCCCCACCGATTTGAACTAGCGGCCCTTTCAGCTCAGGGTTAGAAGGGGGATTTCACTTGTCGGGATTTGGCAGCTGGAGGGACTTTTCGCGCGCGTTGTAATTTTGGGATAGCAAGGCGCGGGTTGTGAAGGCACCAGTTTTGAGAGAACAATATCTGAATTTTCGGGATATAACAAGACGCGGGTTGAATTTTAGGGACAAGCCTAACGTGTAGTAATATTGTACTTGTACGTACCAAATCAATTCGCACTTCCCTCAACCAAAAAGAAAACGAAAAAAATAAAACTATTCACACCACACAAAGAGAGAGTCTTGCCCCGTTTTACTATACAAATGCTATTCAAAGCTACTCCCTCCTTCCATCTATATAGGGCCTAATGCGTTTTTCGATGCTAACTTTGACCAAATATTAGAGCAATGATATATGACATGCAACTTACACAAAGCACACCGTTAAATTCGTCTGTGAAAGGTTCTTTCAATGATATAATTTTCACATTGTGCATGTCATGTACTATTAATCTTGTCAATAGTCAAAGGCGGTCTTAAAAATCTCATTACGCCCTATATAGATGGAAGGAGGGAGTATGAATCCATGTTATGTCCGATTAAATTTTTTCGCTTGCTGTATAATGCATGTAACCTACTCATACCAACATTTTAGTGCATTCCAAATGTCTATACTACCGCTGCAATTCGAACTAAATTTGAATTCGTTTCTCTATTTCAATAAGAATCTACAATCATGATTGTTGCCAACTTCAACCATCATTCGTGTATTACCTTAATAACACACCACATGATTACTATAGAGATAGATATGAACTATGTGTACTACATGAACTCGAATTCTATTTTTTGAATACACTTGATGTTGATTCCAAATAATAGTACATTTGATGTACTAACTATATATTCATAATCTAAACCATGTTCCATACGTACACCGTGTTTATCACACAAAGTATAGTGCCCCGCCCCCTACATTATGACAAGTATTTAGACCTGAGTTGCAAAAGCCACACATTAGCCCAAATTATAATCAATGTTCTACATTATGATATCTTCTTCAAGTATCCGTATCCACTTTTTTATAATGAATTATGATCTTTGTTCGTCTTTTACACCTTCACGATCCTCTTCTATTTGTAGCAAGCTAGCGCTAACTTTCTATCGTGCATGCACACGCCCGCCCCCCTCACACACCCTTAGCGTCCCCTCCATCGTGCACGTTCATTATTTCTCTTTAGGTCGTCCACCAGCGGTGTGTGTAGGCCCCCGGCTCCTTCTTTCTGGCACACACCGGTCGATATACCTCTCTAGCCAAGTGTGCCTACAACAAACACATATATACTTCCCCTCTTCTCTTCTCACCGTCCATGCCCCCATATGTCCAATACGATTCCACACAGGTGCACACTCCCGCCCCTCTTTTCATTTATCACATGCTCGCACACTCCTCCCCCCTCGACATGGTAGGCCTCTCGCACCACCTCCTAGCCACACCCTCTCCCCCTGTCTGCCTCTCCGGACCTTATTTGCTTCTAACACATGCAGGCGTGTATATGAACTGATCTCCCTACATATAGCCAGGTCGACTATAATTCGTTTTCACCAAGCACCGATACACTTACCTCGCTAGTTATGTCTCTCCTTTTCTCGGACACACGACGGTTGATCTTCCTATGTAGTTACGCATGCTTACCACAACCATATCTTCTCCCCTCATCATCCTTGAATACCTCCCGACCCGTCTCTCACACGCACGTGCATAGACAGACAGACATCCCCCGCCCTCTCTTATTGATATTGCACTCATACCCTCCGTTTGTCTAGCAGGCCTCTCCCACCATTTGTGAGACGCCACTCCACCACCAACCCTCCGACGCTCTACCTTTGTCTTTTTCCCAACCTTATTCCTCTGCTACACATATCCATGGATGTCGATCGATCTCCCTCAATACATAGCTAGGTCTCTCTCCTTCCCCACACATATACTAGTCGACCGGTCTCTACCCCCCCCCCCCACCCACACACACCGATAGTCGAACGTTGTAGGTAGGTATCCATGCCAGGAGAAGAACTGCACCTCTGCCCTCTCAAATTCCAGTAGGCCAGCCGCCCTGTATCTTTGACGTGGGCAAACACAAATTCGATGGCACTCTTTATCGATCGCGCAGCCACACACTTCATCCCTGTTTTCAATTCTATCGATATCTCACGTCCATGACTCCGTTTCACACACATTGCATATGTTACGGTTTTCTGATTGAGATATCATCAACACATTGCCTCTGTTTCGCACAAACCATCTCTCTCACACCCACCCACGTACGTACCTGCACCTAAAGAAGAAGTGCACGCAGGACGCACGTACTCACGTCTCGTTCCCGGCCACACCCGCGCGGGTACACGGTGGAGTTCGTTTCTGTACGAAAAGGCAGCCCACGTGATAATTTGACGCGTGTAGCGGTTGTTTACTCGAAGGAGGGTCGGGTACCACGCCTAGAATATAAAACGATTGCCGTGGGGAAAATGGAAAAATGGGTTTGTCTCTCGTCACACCATCTCACACAAGGCCGCCGTGGCCTCTCTCTCTCAGCGTTGGTCAGTGATCCGGCCGCATCCCGTCCGCCGGCGGAAAGGGAGGATGTGCATCGTCTCTCCGTTCGACGGCGTTGAGGCAGCTCGTCCCGATCTGCGGTACCCGCCGTTCTCTCTGACCAAGCTCCGGCGCGGTAGGGCCTTCGCCACTTGCTCGCTGCCGCAGTATGGGCAGATCCCGGCCGCCGGCGCCCTCCTAGTAACATCCCGACGACCCTCAGGTACAGCTTCCTCCGGCCTTGCTCCACTGCCCATCTTCCCACGTTGCTGCATGTGGATCTTCTTTAGTTGTTTGCTTAAATCGTATCTCGGCCGGCGTACTTTCCATCTTGCAATCTCGTCCTCAAACCATTTTTGATAAACCACCATGTGCTATCTTTCCCTTTTTACATGGAACATGCTTCTTTTTTGTCGGCGTATGTGTCTTCAACTCGTGTTATTGGGCAGTAATTGTTTCCTTTCGACCTCCTTTTGCAAACAGGGCTATCCATTTTCACCTCGTTGCTATTGCGACCTTTTGGTGAACTGCACAAATCACTTTTCTGAAGAGTGTTTTGTGCAGTTCCGCCAAAATGTCACACGGGCAACGTTTTTACATTTCTGTGGGACTGCGGAAAGGGAGATTGGTTTTGCTATCCTCCTCATCCAACTCCGTGCCTAATCTTCTCCAACAAGAAGTTAGTCCTAAAGAGAGATCGTAGAGGTGATCGGCTTCTATTTATGTGTGTTATGTTTCATCATCTAGTTCCACTATTATTGTAATCACACTGACTGGATATCTTTGCAAACAGGGATGGTCCGCTCGATTTTAGTGGAGCTGCACAAAATGATCGGATTGTGGTGTCCTTCATACACCTCTTTTTTGGCTACAGAGCTGGGTGAAACTAGCTGCCAAGCAATGAACACTGTGCCAAGGAAATGGAGCCATGCCTACGAACAACATCGATCAATTATATTTTTTCTTTATTTGTACACCTTCTCACAACTTTGTCTTCAGTTGTGATGTGAATATTGGCGCTGATCTGCGAACCATTGAGATGCATTAGCCATGGTAGTTTCATTTGTATTTGATGGAATGTTGTAACGAGATAATCTCGAGGCAAGACACATGAATCCTAAGTTGAAACCTTTTTTTCCTGCGGGAACCAAAGTTGAAACCTTCATAGCATCACAGTACAATTTCATCAAAATTATGCGTACATATAAACAAATCCTGAAGGATTGATAGCAATGCCAGAAACAATTCAACTTCGTTTCGCCGACATGTTGGACATCCTTCATCCGGCTCCACCTGCCATGCAGCAATATTGAGTGCACAACACAACTTCAGGGAAAGATTCACCCCGGTCGTTGCGCCGCAGTAGTAATGACTAGTGAGCAGTCAAATCACAGAGCCCCACCTTCGCCACAGTAAGTTGCTCGGACGAAGCAACCATCATTTCTCTGTTCCTTGAATCCGCTGGTACTCCCATATTCCCACAGTAATAAGTTGCTCGGGCGAATCAACCATCACTATATCCGCTCACGTGTGATGACCACAGGAGCTATCCATTCAGATTGCATGTTAAAAAAATAAAGGTCGATAACTAATGCGGCAAACTTTCAAAAAAAACTAATGCGGCACCTCGGGCCAACGCGGCCAGATCGCATTTTGCACGAGAAATTACACACCATGTTTCGTTGACATGTGGTCCCGTTCAACATATCAGTGAGACGACGGCGAGTAGTAGGAGTATTTCCGAACGGACGTGTAGGCCGGGGCGCCTCTTCGTGAACCGTGGCAAACTGGCAACCGTCCATCGACTCTTCGCCTTTCCCTCTCGATTTGGAACTGCTGTCGCACGCTCTTCCTCTCCCTCCTCCATTTTCCTTTAGCCCTTCACCCTTTCTTCTGCCATTGTTCGATCGTCTTCTCCATGGAGGGAACAGGCCGGAAACGACCCCGTTATTCTTGCCCCGATCTGAAAGATGGCATGGTGGAGGAACTCATTGATCGGTGCAACGTCATCACCTTGGCTAGCATGGCAGGTTCGTTCAAGCCCATTCTCGACTCAACTAATAACATCATTACAAGGAACCCAAGAGTCAAGGAGCGGTTTGATCTCCCCTATCTTCTTCGCCGTGACCCTGATGACTGGCGCCGGCACGACGGAGGCCTCGCCCTGTGCAAGTTGATGCCGCTTGATAATGATACGTATGATGTTAAGATGCCATCGCTTGAGGGCAAGGCTTGGGCAGGCGCAAATGGAGATTGGGTTGTTTACATTGGGTCCAACTGCGAGTGGGAACTTGTGAATGTGTACACTCGTGACCGGGTTCCACTTCCAAAAATCTCAGCAGACTGCCCAGAGGTTGAGCACACCGGTATTGTACGCACGTTCAAATACGATCATGGTGACTGTCTTCTACGGAAGATAGCAATTTGTCGAGTTCCCAACCGCTCTTGGAATTACAACAACTATGAAGTTGTTGCTATCTTCGACAAGCTTGTTGCCGTCCTTGGTGGTTTGACTCGATGGATATTGCTCAAAAATCAGTTTCTATACACGGATGTGTACTGTGATGCAATTCAATACGAGGGTCTTGTGTTTGCTTCCACCGCTCATGGCAC
This sequence comes from Triticum aestivum, assembly GCF_018294505.1. Classification (NCBI taxonomy): domain Eukaryota; kingdom Viridiplantae; phylum Streptophyta; class Magnoliopsida; order Poales; family Poaceae; genus Triticum; species Triticum aestivum. The sequence continues at coordinate 67,901,261 of NC_057795.1, read as the reverse complement.
TGTTTTTGCATGGGATCCTCGTAGTTTCGGTACGTTTGTCTTCCACCGTAATTATAATTGTTTCATCCACATGCATGCGGGTTAGCAAGTTTCCCTTTACTAATTAACCTTCTTCTTGTGTTTCCAAGGTCCTATGAACATTCCACCACCTATACTTGAAAAATTTTATAACCAAGGGGGAGATGGCGATGGTGATGATCACGAGCATGAGGACGAGCAGAACGTATATACTCAGTGGCGCCTGGCAACTAATTCCGATGGATCACCTCTTCTTGTGTGTATACAGCCCACTGATGATGTTACTACTGAGGGAGCACGTGTTGTCTCCCATGGTCGCACTCTCCGGACCTATTCCAACACCCGTTGCATGGTATTCGGGATGGATACTAGTGTGCTAGCGCCAACACCTTCTCCCTGGTACAGAATTGATAGTCTTGGAGAAAACTCGCTCTTCCTTGGACAAAACTATCCGATGATGGTGAAAGGCGATCCAACTGCTGTTGACACAATGTTACTAGTACCATTTATGAGAAGCAACTGTGTCTATACCTTGGACATTAGGGTGGTTCCCTACCCTGGTACTGATATAGTAGGCCGCTTCAGCCTGGATGATCAGTCCTGCGTTGGTCTCGAGATCGACAATAGATGGCCCGTCTCAGAGAATCACTTGTGGTTCAAAGCAAGCGTTTCCAACGCCGAGGAATGGTTGAGTTGAAGTTCATTTCATTGCTTGTTATTTGTTGTGTGGTGAAAACTTTAGTATTTATAATGTATCCTCGTTGTCGATGTGGGTTGATGACCTGTTGTATGTAATAAAATGATATGCCTGTGATAAACTTACTAAATTTATGAATGGCTTTCGAGTTGCTTCTGTGAGTGAGTGGTGCGACGAGGCAAAAAAATATTTTCCGAATACATAATTGTACGTGCATTGCAACAGGTTATCGGATGAGGCCAATCAACAATAGTAGTACACTATTTGTACTAGCTTCACATGCTTCGCGCGTCGTGCGGGTGTTTTTACTGTAGCCATATTGTACGTAACCAGCACCTCGAATCCTCGATACTAGTACTATATAAGTAAGTAGTAGGAGTAGTAGGGTGGCATGGGCCAGAACAAGCATTCACGTCCAGGAGTACGGCACACGCCACCAGCACGACTTCCATCTGACACCATATTTCTTGGAGTCCGTGCTAGAGCAATCTCTTCAACCTCATCGTTTCTCTAACTCAGCCATCGCGCGGCGGGCGAGGTGGGGGTTTGCCGATAGTCGGTTTCCTCAACTGCGGTCCCACTTGTAAGGCCAACTCCAACGCTCTATCAATATATGGATGTACTCTTCTTCCCAATACAAAAACTTGCATCCATTCTACTCCCTCCGTTGCACAATACATGCCTTCTATTTGTCAAAATATATATGTATCTAGACATGTTTTAGTATATAGGTACATCCATTTTTGGACAAATGGAAGTCAAGTATTTTGGAACGGTGGGAGTACACAATAAAATTTTTAAGTTAGCACAACTAGTCTAATCCGAGAGCACAACCGAAGATTTGGTCGGGTTCTTCCTCCTTTTGCCGACACGTGGGACATCCAGCATCCAGGTCGTGTCATGAAAGAAAATAGAGTGGTAGTTGAAGCCACGAGATGTGCATCTTGGGTTAAACTGTAAATAGAATCTTACTACTCTTGAGTAACTCCAAAAGCGGCCACCGAAGATCTTTATTGGATTTGTTTTTCATCACCAGCACGTCGAGGTGAAAGATGTGCAGGTTCAGTGGGTCCTCTTGCGTTTTCACTGACATGTGGGGCCGCATGTGAGCAAACAGACGATGGGCTCCGCGCGTCCGCTGGCTGGCTGAGAAGAGAGATAGAGGAGGGCTGAGCACGGACTGCAGGAAATTTGTTCTACGTAACCAGCACCTTGATATTCGCGTGTGGTTGTTTCTAGAATAAAAAAAGGAGGTACCCCTACTTATGTTACTCCCACTACGCCTAGCCTAAGGTTAGTAGGTGACCTTGCGCTTGGCTCTTCGCCTCTTCCGGAAGTCGATGGTTCTACAGTAGTGCTTCTGGCAATCTGACACCAAATGAACTGCTGCACGTCCACCGCTTGTAAGCAAAAGTTTCTCCTCGTGCTGCGCGCCACCGCGCACGCGTTGGCGAGGGAGAAGGCGTAATCAAGCTTCTCGTCGATCTGCGAGTTGACGGGACACATCAAAGTTATTTACTAGTAGTACGTACTCTCTCCAAAAAAGGGCTGACCATGTCATTGCTACCATCCCGTGCTCCGTCGTTGAGTACGTGCACTATTCACGTGCCATCGAGGAGAAAAAATATTGCGTAGGTGCCATCGAAGTGCACGACCCAATTACGAAAAAGGGTTTCCCCCGCTTCCCCCCCCCCCCCGCACGACTCACTTACGCACTGCTTATCTGATTATCTCCATTTTCTTGCATGACACGTGCACCTTGATGCTAGATGTCTCGCGTGTTGGGAAAAGGATGAACAAAGCTCACGTAAAAGAAAAGAGTTGAAGAGCATAGATTCCCGACGACCGAGGAGGAGCAAGGAACCTCATGGTGGAGCGTCTGCAAGGAACCTTGCGTGTTTTCCCCTGTTTTTTGCCGCCTACCCACCTATAAACAAATAAAAGAACATGAACTTTTCGCATGTACAGGACGCATGCAGCCACGCAAGTACACAAGCCAATGCACTAACTCCATCCGATCCAACTCATGCACATACGCGCACAGCATGGAGCACACAATGCACGTACACAAGACGTGCATGCACACACGCTCGGCCGCAGAATGCACGTGAATAGCACATGCATGCGCACACACTCGGCTGCATGGAGGCATGCGCCATCCATGGTGACGTCTGGTTCATCGTGCTACGGTGAAGCTCGCACGCAACGGCCCATACGCATCTCTTACAGCACCTCTTGGTCGTCGTTGCTCAACTACTAGTCGCAGTCGAAGACGAAGACGACCGCAGCCTCGGCCTTAGAGCTAGCACCGATGGAAAAACACGCACACTGCATGCACACGAGCACATACGGAGTGCACCACGATGTGGTGGTGGTGCGTCCCCAGTCGCCTCTACTCCTTCTGCGCACGTTGTCTATCAAGGCAGCTGCATGCTAATGATGATGTGGGTGAGATCTTCTAGGACTCAGATGATGACAAGGAAAATTATGAGACACAAGGTGACGTGCACCGTCAAGGTCCACGGTCAAGGGGGTGCTAGTAAGTTCTTAGATGTGCTTAGAGCAAGTACAATAGAGCTGAGTCAGCGGGCTATAAGGAATAAACTAGTATATTTCTGCTTAGTTGGAGGAAAGAGAAGAGGAGAGAGAAGGTAAGCGGGCTCTTCATGAAGAGCCAGCTCTAGCACGTGCTCCTAGGCACTTTGTGAGAATGAAAGGTGGGCCACAGAATAAAAAAGTAGTAGTACACTCTTTTGATCTACTATTGTACATGTTGACTATAAGATGGGCTGTAGATGACATGGCACTGGCTATACTATTAATGATCTTTAGATGAGGTGCTAAGTGCATTAAATGGCTTAGTAACTCAAGTCTTCAATGCATAGGTGCTTAGTTTATTGGTGCCACATCATATTTTATGCCTACGTGGCAGGCTTAGCAGCTATACATGGTGGAGCACTGGGAGAGGCCAAGGCTGGTCATAGTGGGGAGTAACTTGTACTGTAACATATTACTATGTTACTCTAAACATCTCTATAAACCGGAAAGGAGGGAGTAGTAACATAGACTAGTGTCATATGCAGAGTATGGGAGCACATGATATTTCCCCGTCCGGACCGATCCCAAGTTGGCTTCTCACCTTCTTGGCCCAACAAAAACCGCTCCCCCCTCCCGCGCGCGCTTCCCACCCGGCGCCAGCTGAGCCCGCCGCTCCACATTGATGGCAAGTCAGGGCGACGCGACCTCTCACTGCTTCCGCCGTTGAAGCGGCGCGCCGACCGAGGGCACCGCCCGCTGCACGCCCGGCATTTCAGACTACCCAGTGGATAGTAACTTTAGAGCAAGTACTACAATTAGATGACAAGCAGGCTATAAGGATTTAAATATAGTATTTGTGCTTAGTTGAAGGAGAGAGAAGAGGAGAGAGAAGAGAAGCGGATTGTAAACGTGTAGCCGGTTGTACTCCAACATACTTTGTGAGACAAAAGGTGGGGCCATTATTAATGATATTGTATTTATACTAAAGGGACTAACGGACGCCTTAATTACTCCGTTTTTTTGAGACAAACCTTGGTGGGGCTATTATTGACTTTTTTTGAGCTATTATTGACTTGGACGTGGGGTTTGGGGGCCAAAGGCCTACTATTATACTCGCACGACCGACCTGACATGCTCTACCCTAGCCGCCGCTGTATCATATGGTTTCGCACCGTTCCAGATCTTAGCGCCGCCACGCAATTCTTCTCCAGCCCTCCTTCCGGCGTGCACCGCGAGAAGGGACAGCAGTCCTCCGAACCCCGCCTTTCGTGATCCTGTACGGGAGAGGGGCGATCAGGTTTTTGGGGAGCACACTCCTGTGACTGCTGCCAGCGACGACTTCCTCAACGACAGCCTTCTTCCCCGACCTCGGTAACCTCTTCATCAACGACATGAGTGACAACATCAACCACATCGGTTCTGCTCCCGCTGTACAGTATGTGATTCTGTCCTCCTGGTTTAGTCCGCATCATTACTTTGATGTTTGCAATTGTCGTCATGATCTATTTACTGCTGATTCGGATTAAATCTCATACTAAATTGCTCATATATTCAACAATCCAATCCAAAAACCTGATTACAGGCAATTTACTCCGAGTGGTTTTGCTGCGCTTTTGAAGCCGCCTACTTTTAAGGGGGTGCAATATAAAAGGTGGCGCACAAGAGCAGTATATTGGTTTCAGATCATGTACTGCTATGACGCCACTAAGGGTAAGCCTGAGGGCGATCTTAATCCTACACAGCAGGAAGCTTTTCAGAACATGGATACCCTCTTCAAAGCCGCCCTGCTGAGTGTTCTTGACGATTCCATTGTGGATTCATATATGTCGTTTGACAGCGGCAAAGACATGTGGGCTGCGCTCGAGGCCACGTTTGGGCCCTCGGGCGCTGGCAACGAGTTGTACGTCATGGAGCAATTCTGTGACTACAAGATGACTGATGAGCGCTCTGTTGTTCAGCAGACTCATGAGATACAGTCACTCTCTAAGGAACTTGAGTACTTTAAGTGTGTGTTGCCGGACAAATTTGTTGCTGGGACCATCATTGCCAAGCTTCCACCTTCGTGGAACGATTTTGCTACTTCTCTGAAAAACAAGAGACATGAGTTTTCTGTTTTGGATCTCATTAGCACTCTTGATTTTGAGGAGAAGGCGAGAGCAAAAGACACACGTGCTCGGGTCGCTGAGGGAGCTTCTAGTGCCCACATGGTACACGAGAAGAACTTCCAGCCCAACCAGCCCCAAAACAACAAGAACAAATCTCAGGGGAAAGGCAAGTTTGATGCAAAGAACAAGCCGTCACATTCTACCAACTTCAAGAAGAATTCTCATAACGGGAAGGGATACAAACCTCAATTTTGGTAGCACCGCACAAATTTTATATGGCTGCATCTACCTGCTGTCAGCTAACCTCATGGTGCTCCAGGTATTCCTACATTCGTAACTAGGTACAATGACCACCGCAAGATGAAATTAGCTTATTCGTACGTTGACTTGCTGAATGCAGTGCGGAACGATCCTGTCATGTGTGGAGGAGCAAACAAGCAGTGCAGCCGAAGGTGGAAATCAACCAAGGACTTATGAAATTATATGTAATCTTCCTCAGGCAGGTCAGTATCCCCTTCGTCCAGATGATCGTGTTTTGTCATGCCGAGCTATTGATATGTGCTACTGTTTTGCAACACCGTTTAAGTATAGCTACTGTTTTCCTATCTTTTCAGATTCAGGACAATGAATATGATTTCAGGGGAACTGCACAATATGGACCCATGTTGAGTCATCTCTATTGCCTCATGTGTTTGCTGCAAATGTGTCAGCATCAATTGCAAGATGAGGCAGCTAGCTAGCTGTGGAGTTGCCAACATGCTCAAAGTGCTCGCAACTTTGAGAAGAAACAAGCATGCCCAGGAAATTAATGCGTGCGCAGGGAGGCCCTTTGCTCAGAGAAGCATCGACCGATTTTCTTTATTTCCACACCTTCTCACAGCTTTGTATATTGGTTATAGTATGGTGAATCATTGAGATGCATAGACATGCTGAACTTTTGTTCTTCTGAATGTTAGTTTAATGTGAGTGTCTGCATCCAGTACCGCATCCTCTAATTTGGTGGATGCACACAGAGAAAATAAATCTCCTTAATTTACTCCATAACCACCCTATTAAATAGGCCTAGTAACAAACCAGGCGCATGCAGTGGCTGGCGGGCACATGCATCCTGCATGCATGGCCAGTCAGCCAAGCCCATGCGCCAGCTCCAATGCAGCAACGCAAAAGAAGAGAGCGGTTCTTGGGAAAAAGCGAGTAGTTAGTGCAGCGGGCCTTATAAACACGAACATCTCGCTCTCCTGCTTCCGTCTCCCCACCCAATTCCCCCCGCTCCCCAATCTTCCTCACTCGTCCAGAAAACCCCGCTCACCTTCTTCCTCACTCGTACAGAAAACGCCTTCTCCTCTTCTTCCACTCCTACAGAAATCCCCAGCCCTCCTTCTTCCCCACTCGCACTGCCGCTAGGCTCGTCTCTGGCTACTCTGCTCAAACCCGTGAGCTCGGCGTGACGCCCACAAGGAAAATGGAGTCGGCTGGCCCCAGCGCCAAGAAGATGAGGCTCCCGCCAGCGGCGACACCGGTTGTAGATCCCGCACCCTGTAGCGCGGGGAGAAGCGGTGAGCCCCCCCCCCCCACCACCCACCGGGATCTGAGGAACCGGAAGAATCTCTGGTGGACCGCATCAGCGATCTCCCGGGCGTCATCCTTGAGGAGATCATATCGCTTCTCCCTACCAAGGAATGCTGCCGCACACAAGTCCTCTCAACTCGGTGGCACCCTCTATGGTGCACCGCGCCCCTTAATCTCGACTGTCTTCAGATATCTGTCCTTCCTAAATTTGATCTCCAAAGAGACATCGTCTCTTCTCACCAGCAGGAACCCGTTCAATGCCTCAGCATCCCGACAAGCTACCTGTTGTCCATTCCCGGCAAGGTGGACACTTGGCTGACATCCCCTGAATTCGGAAAACTCCAGCAGTTTGAGTTCTACCATTACCATGAAAGTTTCATTCGTGCCCACACCACCGTTGTCCATCTCGCAGTTTTCCTCCTCTCTCCACACCGCCACCTTCGCCCGGTCCCATCTACCAGACGATCTGGTACAAATGCTTCGACTCCCACTGATAATAAAACTTTCTCTTGTGGTGGTTTATCTGTCGGAGGCCTCACTGCACAACATCATCCACTCCAGTTGCCCTGCCCTGGAGCGCTTGCTGATTGTTTTGGGAAAAGAAATAGGTATCAGTTGTCTCCAAATAAAGTCGCCTCACCTTAAAAGCATTGGAATTTGTTTTAAAGGACATCTGCTCATCATCGAAGATGCCCCTTCACTTGAAAGGTTGCTCCTTCATAATTGTTATACACCTTCAGAAATCATTGTTGTCTCTGCGCCCGAATTGGAGACCTTGGGTGTAATTCGTGACCCGTTTAATAATGACAAGGAGTGGGTGTTTGGCTCCTCACTTTTTCAGGTACCGTATATTATCATCTACACATTTGTAATCATATGCTGCATTTTTCATTTGTGCGCATAAGTTTTATATCATCTTGGAGTACACTTTGGGTACTAATATTATGTTATATGCTCAATGAAGAGTTCGTCCATTGATAGCCTATCAATGCTGCTGGATTCTGTCAAGATCATATATATCAGAATGTATAGTTTTGATCTGGACATAATTATTGGCTTGCTGCGATGCTTTCGATCTTTGGAGAATTTATACATAGAGGTGATGATTTCATGCACATTGAAAGCCCGTATATATTGTACTAGAATTAACTATCCAACTGTCGTTATTTCGACTTACTCTTTTTTCAGACCTTAACTGTTTTCAATCTTCATGTCTACCTAGGCAGAACAACATGGAGAAAAACATATAACCAATTGTTGGCGTAATAAGCACAAGGATTTTCTCAGTTCTCATGACATTCGTTTGAGGACAATAATGATGGGATGATATGCATCCAACCAGGCAAACAGAAGCTTTGTCACATTCTTCCCGTTGAATGCGAGGTTACTATTGTCCATGAGGCTTAAGTTTTACAGCAAGAGATTTCTCACGGACGAACATGTTGAACAGCAAAAAACGAAGTTTCAGGTGGACAAATGGGTTCTAAACGTGCTCCGCTTCTATTTATAATAAGTTGTAGACATCCTGAAATAATTTTTTTTGCACAAGATGTTGATTTTATGGATCAGACCGTTCCATTTGTTTGTGACTGCAAAAAAGAGTGGTTGGGTTAGATGTTACTGTCATGTTCAATCTGGGTTTTGTCTAAAAAGTTGATGAACAATTAATCCTTGGGCTTTTGTACCATTTGTATGCTTGACTTGCATGTTGTTGCCCTCGTACTCCCCTCCACCGGCCACTACACTGCTGCACCTTCCATGGCTGCTGTTCGTTCCCGTCCGAGGCCTTGCCGTCGTTCTTCGCCTTGGTTAGCTCGCTATGCCCGCCGCCGTCTGGCATTGTCAACATGGTCAACAACCAAGAGGAATCAGGAGATGAATGTATGTGGAGAGGCGGATCGTGTTGGTGAGAGCCGTGGTAAGCCGAACTCTCAACCGAACACTGTCCCGGAGCCTTCAGTGGTTCCGGATTCAGACGGGCAGCCCCTTGTTAGGGAGGGAGGGCCGTCTATATCGAGGACTTCCGTTGCGACCAAGGCACCGGATTGTCTGTTGTAAGCGCTTCGTGGCGCTTCCATAGATGAAGACCACCGTACTCTCATGAGTGTGGTGATTCAGAAGGTTTCGTCCGGCAAGAGCAGACTAACCGAAGCATGCACCAGCCTCCCAACAGGCTTTGAGGTAAGTAGTAAAAATGTATAAAATTATCACCCGATAGGTAGTAGCCCCTGATACTCTGTTTGGTGTTCGGAAGGAAAAACCAAACGGAGGGTCAATTATAATCCACATGAGTCTAATAGTAAGTTTGAATGTGAATAAACATGCTGTGCTGCTGGCCGCTGCTGTCCGTACCGCCGAAATCGCCGGCCTAAAGCAGGACTTGGAGTGGGCACAGGGAGAGCTCGGCCTCACGAGGAGGCAGCTCGAGGAGAGCAAAGGTGAATGATCGCCCTCTCTCATATAATGATAGATAAAATTGGTAATTCTAATGACGAAGCATCGTGATTTGATAACAGAGACCACCACCGAAGTGACGTCTCTCAAGAAAGCGTTGTCTGAGGCCGAACACAAGGCGGCCTTGGAACGCGAGGAGCGCAAAAAGCAGGAAGCCCGAGTGGGCGAAGTACAGGAAGAGCTCCAGGAGCTCGGCAAAAAGTTCGAGTCCGTGGAGCATGAGCTTAAAGCAAAAGAGGTCGAGCTTGTGAAGGCCCTTACAAGTATAAAAGACGCCAAGGCCGAAGCTGAGAGGGCACAGCAGGAAATCCACGAGGCCAAAAAGATAGTGGCAGGTAAGAAATTCTTTATGCTAAGCAAACATGTGGAGGAGGCGTTTCTTTTACTTACACGAGTCCGGAGCTCTCCAGGGGCATTCGCAGATCTGCCACGCAGCATATCAGACGCCGCGGAGTTCTACCATGCTCAGGAGGTGAGCTCAATGGAGAAGCTGTTCTGGTCCCAGTATGCTGGGGCTGAACATCCAACGTCTCTGAGTGATCAACTGAAGCAGTTGGTTGAACTCCACAGGGCGTCCCGACACCAGGGCCATTGCATTTCGCAAGCAGGTGCCTCGCTATTACAAGAAAAAAAATACTTCCTCCTAATTGTTTGACAACTACGTTCCAGACCATTGTCAATGTAGTCAATAAACGAGAAAATTACACAATGAGCGGATAACACTAGGGACCCAGCAGCTCACCCGGTTGTTTTTCAGTTTCAGAGACGGAGCTCAACTGCGTGTTGTGCGGGGGCTGTGGCCCATCTAGCCCATGCTTACGCTTTTATTAAGCACATGACGAGCCCAGTTGATATATTTTTTCTTTCTGAAATTGGCTAGCCCAGTTCTCTTTTTGGAGAATACCAAAACCGAGGCCTACTTGCTTTTCTCAGCCCTGCTGGGCTGCAAATCTTTCAAGATGAGGAGGGATGTAAGTAGTAAGAAATGGGCTTCCCCAGAAAACGGGCTATAAGTTGTAAGAAATGGGCTATAAATTTTTAAACCAAAGCCAACCGGCAATTGCATTAAAATATCATTTTTTCAGGATTTCTTTACTCTCTACTCTTATAAAAACCAAAGCCAACTGGCAGTTATATTAAAATATCATCTTTTCTCCCACAAGATAAACTACTCATACAAATGCATATTCATGTTCCGTGCAACGAACGTCTTGCTAGTTAAGATTCTAAATTTCATTCATTTTTTTGCAGAGAATTGTTTTTTGAATTTTATATTGATATAATTTTTTGAAAATTATTTTTAACATGACTCGAAATTTCGTGATTAAGAGTTCGGACCCCATCGAAATATGCAAAATTTCGATCAATTTTTTAGCACTGCCCAGAATATATGGTCCGTAATGCTAATAAAAAATATGGGCTTCAAATATCCTTAAGAATTAGCAAATGGACTATAAATTATTGAAAATAATGGCTAATGGGTTCTATGTTGTTTTCCACAGATTTGGAGGCTGACTTCTGGGCCTACTAGGTTGACGCTGACGCTGTCCTAAATTTTTTTTGACGCGTACGCAAGGCTTTGTCAACTTAGTCAACACACAGCAGTGACTGTTGGATGTCCATCCAACGGGCGCCGTGCTTCTTCAATCTCTGATCTTCCTGCTCCAGCCGCCCAAACCAGTGCCGGCGGGACTGCCTGCTCCCTCCTCCCGTGGCTGGCTGTGTTGCCGCCAGGCCATCCCTCTAACCACCCACACATCCTGTTATTTTCCGGCGACGTCAGCCTCACCTCGAAGCCGACCAGTGAGCGCTCATTCTCCCCTCAGCGTGGGCATCCGCTGTGGTGGCTTCGCCGGCTCCGGGTGGTTCTCTTCCTGGGCCTCGCCCTCGTCCACCGTGTTTGTGCTCTCGGCGCCGCGAGGTCAACATGGTCAACAAATAACAGCCATCAGAAGAGGCTGAGAGTAGGGGCCCACACAGGAAAATGCCTCCTTATTACGCGCAAAATAATGATTCCTTCACCTGATAGCTGGGACCCATCGGAAGGGTCTCTGTATTTCGCAAAAAAACGTTCCCCCCGCTGTCAGCTCGGACCCACCGGAAATGCCTCCTTATTACGCACAAAAAATGAATACTCCCCCTGCTAGCTGGGACTCACCTTGGTGGGAGGCTGACTTGTGGGCCTACTAAGTTTACGGGGACGGAGGGATTTGTCAACTTAGTCAATATGAACGATTCTAGCTCCAGTGACCGTACGATGTCCATCCAACGGCCATAGTGCTTCTTCAACCTCTGGTCTTCATGCTCCAGCCGCCCAAAGCAGCGCCGGTCGTGCCGCATGCTCCTGCCTCCCGTGGCCGGCTGTGATGCCGTGGAGGCCTCACCGCCCCTACTACTCCCACCGCTAGCCAGGCCATCCCTCCACTCACCCACACCCCCTGTTATTCTACGGCGACGGCAGTCTCACACCGCAGCCGAACCAGTGAACCCTCGTACTCCTCTTCGTGTGCGCATCCACTATTGCGTCTTCCCCGGCTCCGCGTCGTCCTCTTCCTAGGCCTCGCCGTCGTCCACCGCTGTGGTGCTCTCGGCACGGCATGGTCAATGTGGTCAATGACCGACTTCCATCGGAAGAGTACTGTGCATGGAGAGGCTGACAGCTGGGGCCACGGCGGCCGCAAGGAAGTGCCTCCTTATTACACACAAAATAATTATTTCTCCACCTGACAAGGGGGCTCACCGGATGGGCCACCGTATTTCGCAAAAAAATGTTTCCCCCCTGACTGCTGGGACCCACCAGCTACACCTTCGCACGCAAGGAAGTGCGTCCGGACAAAAAAAACAAAATGATTCGCCCCCTAACTGCTGGGACCTAGCAGCTACATCTTCGCAGGCAAGGAAGTGCCTGACAGTCGGGACCCACCTGGTCGAAGCGTACGTAGCGTTGTCATTCTGGTCGCGAACGTGTACGTACATATATACTGGTCGATGTAGAGGCGCGCACGTGTCGTAGTAGAGGCGCGCACGTGTCGTAGTAGAGGCGCACACGTAGCATGTACACGTACATACAGCGGCCAATGTGCAAGAAAGAAAAAATACGGCCACGTATGTCTACATACGGGCGGGGTCTCGAACGCCTACTCGCGCATAGGTACGGCCTGGGCTCGTGTACATGGCTGGGTTGGAACAAAGAAATAACGTCGTCGTCGTGTTCATGGGGAGCCAACCGGCTGAGTCGGAACGGAATGCGTCGTCGTGTTCATCGGGAAGGCTTGGACGGAACAGCCAATGGAAACGAGGCCTGGCGTACCGCAGAACGGAGGAAACGGCCTTGTGTTCAACCGGCCATGTTCGAAACGGGATGATGTTCATCGGGAGGGGTCTGGCGTACCGCAAAATGGAGGAAACGGACCTCCTATGGTCGAAACGGGGGTCCTGTTGATCGGGAGGGGTGTGGCGTACCGCAAAATGGACGAAACGGACCTCCTACGATCGAAACGGGGGTCCTGTTGATCGGGAGGGGTGTGGCGTACCGCAAAATGGATGAAACGGACTTGTGTTGGAGCGCTACGGTCGAAACGGGGGTCCTGTTTATCGGGAGGGGTGTGGCGTACCGCAAAATGAGACTCCACGGGATATTGTTCATCTCCACCGTCAACCTCCTCCAGCCTCCACGGGCTACTGTTCATCCACCGTCAACCTCCTCCAGCCTCCACTTGCGACTGTTCATCCACGGGCTCCTGTTCATCCAGCCTCCACCGCGCGCTACTCCACCGGCTACTGTTCAACCACCCCTCTCCACGGGCTCCTGTTCAACCACCCCTCCACGGGCTACTGTTCATCCACCCTTCCACCGTCTACTATTCATCCAGCCCTGCACGGGGTCGTCCTGTTCATCCAGCCCTCCACGGGGTCCTGTTCATCCAGCCCCAACCGGCTCGATCGATCGGGTTCCTGTTCATCCAGAGGCAACGCCACGGGTCCTGTTCATCCACTCCCACCGCTCAATGTTCATCCAACCCCCCCCCCCCCCCCGCAACGCTCACTATTCATCCAGAGAGGCAGCATCGATTGGCTTCAATTAGCAACAGTAGCGAAGGAATCGCTCGATCGGGTTCAGTTAATAGCCATCGATTGATCGCTCGGGTTCAGTAACGTGTAACCTGCAGTGTAATCGCCCGGGTTCAGTTAGAGCCCAACGCCTCGCTCGGGTTCAGTTAGAGCCAACGCCTCAAAAACACGCGCGTACGTGTACGAGAGAAACGTGCGTCGCTCGGCCGACCACCCACCGTAACCGGGAACTCCCCAAAATTTTCCTCGCCCTCGCTTCTACCACGATTTTTTCTGTCATGGACGGCCCCAAGAATGTCATGCAGGTGCGTCTCCAGCCCGCCCTGGACGAAAAGTCCATTTTCTGTCATGATTTTTTGTCATAGAAGTAGGAGCCCACCACATCTATAATGATACCGGGTTTTGTCACAATTATCATCATAGAAGGGTCATATGTATGACAGAAAAAAAATTCGTTCGCCCCAAAATGTCACGAATGTGTCTTTTTTTGTAGTGACGGCAAAAACTAGATGCACTTCGTGTACAAAACGGACAATCTCTTTCGAAGTATCAGGGTTTCATACGGAAACTCATCTGTTACAAAGGGATTTAATTTTTTTGAACTTATTTGAACTCCATAGTTTTTTTGTGTGCAAAATGCACCATTCAAAGCCACATCACCAATTTTCAACCCTTTCTGACTTCATTCGTTATTTTTCATGCATTTACTGATTATTTTGAGCTATAATAAGATCATGAAATTGAAAAGCATTTGAAATGAACTCTTAAAAGGTTGAAAGTTGGCATGGTATCATCATTTCACCGACATAGCATGTGCACGAAAGTAGAGCGGGTTACGGCAAAAACTGGATGCACTTCGTGTACAAAACGGATGATCTCTTTCGAAGTATCAGGGTTTCATACGGAAACTCGTCTGTTACAAAGGGATTTCATTTTTTTGAACTTATTTGAACTCCATAGTTTTTCTATGTTCAAAATGCACCATTCAAATCCACATCACCAATTTTCAACCCTTTCTGACTTCATTTGTTATTTTCATGCATTTACTGATTATTTTGAGCTACAAGACCATGAAATTGAAAAGCATTTGAAATGAACTCTGAAAAGGTTGAAATTTGGCATGCTATCATCATTTCACCCACATAGCATGTGCATAAAGTAGAGAGGGTTACGGCAAAAATTGGATGCACTTCGTGTACAAAACGGACAATCTCTTTCGAAGTATCAGGGTTTCATACGGAAACTCGTATGTTACAAAGGGATTTTATTTTTTTAACTTATTTGAACTCCATAGTTTTTCTGTGTTCAAAATACACCATTCGAAGCCACATCACCAATTTTCAACCCTTTCTGACTTCATTTGTTATTTTTCATGCATTTACTCATTATTTTGAGCTATAAGACCATGAAATTGAAAAGCATTTGAAATAAACACTGAAAAGGTTGTAAGTTGGCATGGTATCATCATTTCACCGACATAGCATGTGCAAGAAAGTAGAGAGGGTTACGGCAAAAACTGGATGCACTTCGTGTACAAAACGTACAATTTCTTTCGAAGTATCAGGGTTTCATACGGAAACTCGTATGTTACAAAGGGATTTCATTTTTTTGAACTTATTTGAACTCCATAGTTTTTCCGTGTTCAAAATGCACCATTCAAAACCACATCACCAATTTTCAACCCTTCTGACTTCACTTGTTATTTTCATGCATTTACTGATTATTTTGAGCTATAAGACCATGAAATTGAAAAGCATTTGAAATGAACTCTGAAAAGGTTGAAAGTTGGCATGGTATCATCATTTCACCCACATAGCATGTGCAAGAAAGTAGAGAGGGTTACGGCAAAAACTGGATGCACTTCGTATACAAAACGGACAATCTCTTTCGAAGAATCATGGTTTCATACGGAAACTCGTCTGTTACAAAGGGATTTCATTTTTTTGAACTTATTTGAACTCCATAGTTTTTCTATGTTTAAAATTCACAATTCGAAGCCACATCACCAATTTTCAACCCTTTCTGACTTCATTTGTTTTTTTCATGCATTTACTGATAATTTTGAGCTATAAGACCATGAAATTGAAAAGCATTTGAAATGAACTCTGAAAAGGTTGAAAGTTGGCATGGTATCATCATTTCACCCACATAGCATATGTAAGAAAGTAGAGAGGGTTACAGCAAAAACTGGATGCACTTCGTATACAAAACGGACAATCTCTTTCGAAGTATCAGGGTTTCATACGGAAACTCGTCTGTTACAAAGGGATTTCATTTTTTTGAACTTATTTGAACTCCATAGTTTTTCTATGTTTAAAATGCACAATTCGAAGCCACATCACCAATTTTCAACCCTTTATGACTTCATTTGTTTTTTTCATGCATTTACTGATAATTTTGAGCTATAAGACCATGAAATTGAAAAGCATTTGAAATGAACTCTGAAAAGGTTGAAAGTTGGCATGTTATCATCATTTCACTGACATAGCATGTGCAAGAAAGTAGAGAGGGTTACGGGAAAAACTGGATGCACTTCGTGTACAAAACGGACAATCTCTTTCGAAGTATCAAGGTTTCATACGGAAACTTGTCTGTTACAAAGGGATTTCATTTTTATGAACTTATTTGAACTCCATAGTTTTTCTGTGTTGAAAATGCACCATTGAAAGCCACACCACCAATTTTCAACCCTTTCTGACTTCATTTGTTATTTTTCATGCATTTACTGATTATTTTGAGCTATAAGACCATGAAATTGAAAAGCATTTGAAATGAACTCTGAAAAGGTTGAAAGTTGTCATGGTATCATCATTTGACCCACATAGCATGTGGAAGAAAGTAGAGAGGGTTACGGCAAAAACTGAATGCACTTCATGTACAAAACGGACAATCTCTTTCAAAGTATCAGGGTTTCGTACGGAAACTCGTCTGTTACAAAGGAATTTCATTTTTTTTTGAACTTATTTGAACTCCATAGTTTTTCTGTGTTCAAAATTCAACATTCAAGGCCACATCACCAATTTTCAACCATTTCTGACTTCATTTGTTATTTTTCATGCATTTACTGATTATTCTGAGCTATAAGACCATGAAATAGAAAAGAATTTGAAATGAACTCTGAAAAGGTTGAAAGTTGGCATGGTATCATCATTTCACCCACATAGCATGTGCAAGAAAGTAGAGAGGGTTACGGCAAAAACTGGATGCACTTCGTGTACAAAACGGACAATCTCTTTCAAAGTATCAGGGTTTCATACGGAAACTCGTCTGTTACAAAGAGATTTTATTTATTTGAACTTATTTCAACTCCATAGTTTTTCTGTGTTCAAAATGCACCATTCAAAGCCACATCATCAATTTTCAACCCTCTCATGAATAGATAAGTGACCAAATTAATAGAAGTTCATCATCACATTAAAACCAAAGTACATACATAGGTCTCATTGAACAACATATAGCTCTCGAGAGCATCTAACTAAACCATATATTGAAATTAAGTAAAACATTTCAATGCAACAACAAATGCGATCATAATCGCAACCAAGGTAACAACTGATCCAACTGCATAATGATACCAAGCCTCGGTATGAATGGCATATTTTCTAATCTTTTTAATCTTCAACCGCATTGCATCCATCTTGATCTTGTGCTCATCAATGACATCCGCAACATGCAACTCCAACATCATCTTGTCCTCCTCAATTTTTCTTATTTTTTCCTTCAAGTAATTGTTTTCTTTTTCAACTAATTTAACCTCTCGACAATAGGGTCGGTTGGAATTTCTGGTTCAACAACCACCTAGATAAATAAAATCTATATCACGTTGGTCGACATAATTGTCATAAACAATAAATGAACCAAATAGTTATCAAAAGATAATATATACCACATCTGAATCATAGACAGGACGAGGACCGACGGGGGGCTGATACCAAAACCATTGCACTATATAATAACAAGGAATAATAAAACTAAGAAAATTAGACAAGTATCTATCTGAAGTAAGAATTTTTTGTCTTTCAGAAAGAAGATAAGAACAAGAGGCTCACCACGGTGGTGTCGGCGATGAGATCGGCGCGGGCGATCGACGGCGGTAAAGATGGGGACGGGACGTGACGGGCCGCTAAACCTAGACAAATCTGGGGGAAATGAAGCTCGAAGGTCGAGTTTTGAGAGGAGAAAGATTAACTAGTGTGGCTCAGACATTTGATCAAACACCTCATGTGCATAGGAGGTGAGCTAGAGCACCCAAATGCCCTCCCCTCACCGGCCAGAAAAAACAGAGCACTGTGGAGTGCTCTGTTGTGGCGATGGGGTATATATAGGCAACTCATTTGTCCCGGTTCATGGTAGAAACCGGGACTAAAGCCCGGTAATCTGTCCCTGTTCAAGCCACGAACTGGGACCAATTATTGTGGGCCAGGAGCGAGGACCATTGGTCCCGGTTCGTACCTAGAACCGGGACAAATGGGTCCAGACGAACCGGGACCAATGCCCACGAGGCCTCTGCCGCCCCCCCTGGGCTCATGAACCGGGACTAGTGCCCCCCATGGGTCCCGGTTCGTGAAGAACCGGGCTGGCCAGGCCCGAATCAAAGCCATGTTTTCTACTAGTGACATAAAAAGACTCCATGCGAAAGGATTGCATTTTTTAAACTCGTATTCTTTTTCTTTCATTTTTTTTCCAAAACAGGGTCACAATGGTGGACATGGCTATTCATCACAAGGGGTCGAAACTCTCAAACTCTAAGTGGTTCTCCCATATAATGACTACTTGTGTACTTAAAAATATTTTTTGCTAATTTTTATGACAGAGCTATCACACACTTTCAGTTCAATTTTGAATTACTTTCGGAAATTGACATAAAGTCATTTAAATGTGCGAAAGTAGCTAGAAAACAAGAAAATCCATGAAACTTGGGAATTGCGCATAAAATATGGTCCACTTAGTGTGATAATTGGAGTGGTACCATTTTGCACCCTGATTTTTGTACTTGCTTCAAAAAAACACCCATTTTTGACACTTGGAAAATAAAAATTGATTTTTTGTACAAAAAAGGGGACCTCTATTTGGCAACATTGTTTGTGATGTCATGATGCACCTATGTGTCTAATTTAGTAACATTATAATAAACTATGCAATGAATATGTCCATGACCTTGGTCATTTGAGACTATATTAATATTGGCATGCCAAAAAATGTAATTAATATGGTCTAAAATGAAAAAGTCCTCAACATGGAAATTGTCTGTCTCGTCAAAATGAACAATATTGATTTTTGGACCATCTTCATCCAAGATTGTACGCAACCTCTACAGCCAAAACTATGCAGTTTAGCGAACACCCCTTTTGCCGAGGGTGGCACTCGATAAAGACCCCCTTTTGCCGAGTCTCGGCAAAGCCTGGTTTACCGAGTTTTGTTGTTTTACCGAGCATTTTTCCCACGACACTCGGCAAAGTGTCTGTTTGCCGGGTTTCACGTTTTCGCTGAGTTAGGTACTTGACAAAGATACTATTGCCGAGTGCCCGACATAATGCACTCGGCAAGAGCCTAACACTCGGCAAAGAGGAAAATTCCAGTACTGGCGGCTCCCTTCCAGGGAGTAGGAACGCTTCCATCGTACAGTGTACATCCAAGCTCGACCAATTTTTGCAACAGAACAGAAGTACCCATTTATACCCTACTATTACAGCAAATTATGTGTACATCATAATTAAATAATTAATACAATATCACCTTTATTTTTATTTACTCTGCATATTAACTTTGCAATAAGAAAATATTTGTAAAATTTAACCAACTTTGTAGAAATGTTTATTGGCATCCGCAATACCAAAACAGTACCATTAAATTTATCATTGCTTCACCTAAACAACTAATGGAGAGTAAATAAAAACATAGATAGTACATACCTTCCATTCACCTACAAAGAGGGCAACAACAACACTCACCCAAAAAATGGTGCCCAGCGATAAGCCTCACCTCCAAAATGGTGCCCAGCGATAACCCTTGCCCTCTAAACGTTCGCAGTGACAACCCACCACCTCAAAATGGTGACCAACGTAGCACTTTCCCCTCATATTGGTGCCCAACGAATGGACATGTTCCTGGCGAACTCAGGGTATGCTAAATTGGTTAGGCTGGTCGTAATGGTAGTACCATAACTAGTATCATGCATGTCAACTAAGCAATTTTGATGAGGTGTCATAGCATTAAATGAAGAAAGAGATGATGAAGTATCATATCATAATATCGTATCATAATAAATGATATGCTACTTTGTGGCATGCATAACAATAAATAGAGTACTACATGATATTAAAATATGATACTATACATTAGAAAGGTAGTATTATACACTAGTATCATATGTATGATACTAGTATATGATACTCCCCATTACAACCAGCCTTATATATTGCTAACAAAGTATTGAAAGCCATTTAAATGCGGAAGGCAATGGGACGCGACCTTCGCTGGGACACACACTACCTCGCACCGCACGCTTGACTGTTCCAGACTCGATTAGGGTGGGTACATACATTGCTTCTCCATGCAAAGACCAAGCCGCCGGCTGCGCGTGGTGCATTCATGCCTTACGTTCATGATGACATCCCTCAAAGATTTACGACGTGTCATGGTTCCGTTGAAACCGGCTCTCTGGAATTAAGCCATCTTCGACAAAAAAAACCCAGATTAGGAGGTCAGACACGTCGTGCGGCTAGCTTCGGCTTCCCCCTCAGGCTTCCAAGCACCAAAGATCATGTCGTTCTCTTGCCTCGCGGGAGAGCCAACAGTCATTTTTTGCCTTTCAGGAATCCCCGGGAGCTCTTCAGGACCTCGCTAAGCAGTCCATAGTATATATATGTTTGTTTTGTTATTGCCTAGCAGAGCTTGTGTAGGGTAACGCCTGGATTCTGAGTCTTTGACCCACCTTAATTTCCTTTCGTAGCAATCGTGTAACCTTTGGTTACGTACCATTCATACCGTCTAACTTCCCATCCATGTTGGGCCTCTGGTTGTATCAACATGATCTGGATCAACTCCTTGAGCCAAACAGAAGCATTCTCTGGACCTACTACAGGACTTGGTAGCCTGAAATTTCTCAACAGAATGTCGTGTTGATACTTAGCACGCAGAATTTGCTCGTGTTCTTCTTTATAAATGTCCAGCTTTTTTATCTGTTTCAACACAGTATAATGGGTCTGCTGATATTCTGTCCAATATTGAGTGACTTGACCTTTCCAGTCATTCTAAACCCCCCGACCCCCTGACCCTTCCCCGACCCCCGCGTCCCTCTTCGAGGCGACACAGGGGGGGACCTATTTCTGCGCTGCCGGCCCCCCTCGTCGCTCCCCTCCACCTCGCCGCCGCCGTGGGCCGCTGCCGGGCAAAGCCCGGCCAGTGTCGGTGGCGGTGGGGACTCTCCCGGCACAGGCCCTCCTCCCTGGCCATGGCGTGGGTGCTCCTTTGATGGATTTCCTTGGCGACGTGGTCCTGCGAAGGTCCGGTGGCGGCTCGGCATGGTGGTTGTGGTGGAGGCGTGTGCCTCGTCCGGTGATGCGGCATGTGGCTTCGGCAGCCTCTGGTCTTGCTCCCATCCCGTTTCGGCTGTTTTGGGTCTGGATCTGGCCGGGAAAGCCTCGTTTGTTGCTGCTGGTAGGCGTGGAGACGCTGGGCCTCCATGGCTATCGGGCACCACGGTGGTGTAGGTGGTTGGTGCTGGTGCGGCATGGTGTGCCGCGGTGTACGGTGGGAGGCGTGGTGGGGCGGTGGTCTTGGCGAGTGCAGGCAGCGGCATGGCCGTGCGGGCGTGCGCGGCGGCATTGTCTGGAGGCGACGAGGCGAGCTACTGGCCAGGTCGGTGGTGGCACTGTGATGGCTCGGCCAGGATAGTGTTCCTAGCAAGTAGCGAGTGACGGTGCTCTCCTGATGATGTCGGAGCGGGTGTTGTCCGTTGAGAGGTGCCGGGTGGTCGCAAGGCTGTCCCTTGGTGTTGGTGACAGCCGTCGCGGGCGGTCCTGGCCCTTGCTGGAGTTGTTGGTGGCTGCTGTTCTTCGGCCAGGTTGGAGATGTTGGTTAGGCCGTGTTACTCTCTGTCGTGCGGTCTGTCGGCGCTCCTTGGCAGGCAGCTACGATAGCGTGGAGCTGCGGCGGTGGCGGTGAGGTCTCTTGGATGGATCTTGCCAATTCTTTCGTGGTGTGGAGATGTGCGATCCTCATATGAAAATCATGCTTGGCATTGGTCGGGCCGGCGGCGATGGCGCCTATGGGTGGCATACCCCTCCTTGGAGGCATCGCCGAGGTGGATTCGGCATTCTTCTCGTCCAGTTTGAGTTGGTGGTTGTCTGGTGAAAGCCTAGATTCGGTTGGATCGGCACGATGGTGGTGTCCTCAACGCCGCTCCTCTGTTGAGAGCATTGTGTTTGGAGGCACGGTTGGGTTCCTCATTGCTCTCCTCCGGTGTTCGTCATGGTCCTTTCTTGACCTTGGCGGCGCTATGTACGGCCATCGCCGGTGCATCCAACACGGTGTCTTTCTCGGATCTGATCAAGTCCTGCCATTCACTTGCCACCTCCTCTTAGGCATTAAGGTGGATGGTGCGTAGACAAGCTAAGTTTCTTGGGAGTTGGTAGGCTTGGAGGTGTCCGCCGTTGGTCGGGACGTGGTGTTGTTCTCAGTTAGGACAAGCTCTTTTGCTTTGTAGTTTTGTTTGGTCGTGTGGTGGATGTCTTTGGACTTTCCGGGGTGTGGTGTTGTGCTACGCTCATTATTTGTAGCGAGTGGTAGTGTTCTTGTAATCAAACTTCTGCCTTCTATAAAGCTATGATACACCTACTCTCGAAAAAAAAAGTTGTCATATTGATACCCAGCTAAAGATACTTTCCTAGTGAACACATGTCCGGGTAACCGCCTGTAATACAGAATTATTAGTGGTGATTTTCGTATTGAAGGCAGTTTCTTCCCGGGAACCGCATCCGATGTCCAACATTACATGTGCCCTAGTTATTTTGGGTCAAAATTGTGGCTGAGGGGCATGTCCAATGCCGCGTCCGGTGGCGTCGCGTATTGTGTGGCAACCATGATGGTGCTATCATGATGGCTGGGTCGTGCCATGTCCTTCATCGACGAATGTTCGGCATGTCACTACTAGAAAAAGGCCTACTAATGGCGCACCAGTTTTGCCTACTAATGGCGCACTACTGATGCGCTATTAGTATCACGCCACTAGTATTTTTACTAATGGCGCACCAGTGGTGCGCCATTAGTATCTGGTATACTAATGGTGCACCACTGGTGCGCCATTAGTATAGGCCACGGTGCGCCATTAGTATAGGCCACTGGTGCGCCATTAGTATTTTTGAATTTTAAAGGCGGGAAAATAGTAGTGGCGCACCGTCTAACCCCCACCGTGCGCCATTGCTATTTTTGAATTTTGAATTTGGATCTGGATCGCGATTTTTTTGCCCATTTTTTGCTCGTTTTTTTGCACGTTATTATTTCAAATTTTGTTCTCGTTTTTGGATCTTGTACGTTCTTTTGCCGTGTTCTTTTGCCGGAGGAGAAGTTCGCCGGAGAGGAGGAGGTCGCCGGAGAGGAGTTCACCGGAGCATCGGAAAGGAGGAAGGAGAAACCATGAGGGGATGGGAGGAGAGGAGGGAGGAGGAGCTCATCAGAGAGGAAGGAGGAGGAGCTCACCGGAGAGGAGAGAGGAGGAGCTCACCGGAGATGAGGGAGGAGGAGCTCACCGGAGAGGAGGGAGGAGGAGCTCACCGGAGATGAGGGAGGAGGAGCTCACCGGAGAGGAGGGAGGAGAAACATGAGGGAATGGGAGGGGAGGAGAGGAGAGGAGGAAGGAGGAGGTCGCCGGAGAGGAGGAGGTCGCCGGAGAGGAGGAGGAGGAGGTCGCCGGAGAAGGGGAGGGTAGTATGGTGGAGGAGAGAAGGGAAGATGGAGTGGAGGAGTGAAGGAGAGGTGGAGTGGAGGAGAGGTGGAGTGGAGGAGAGGTGGAGTGGAGGAGAAGAATGAAGAGGTAAGGAGGAGAGGACACGCCCAGCCATATATATGGCATAGTAATGGCGCACCGTGGACAGGTGCGCCATTACTATTTTTTTTATTTTTTTTGAATTTTGAAGGCGGGAAGATACTAATGGCGCACCATGGGCAGGTGCACCATTAGTAACTTTTTTTTGATTTATTTTGAATTTTGAAGGCGGGAAGATAATAATGGCACACCATGGGGAGGTGCGCCATTAGTCAGTTTGATTTTTTTTTTAATTTTTTTGCCTCTCCAGATCTTAAAAGCCCCGTATCTTTTTTTCTGTTAGGTTTTTGAGGATTTTGAAAATGTTTAACGGGGTTCCCCCGTTTAAATTTGGATGTAACTTTTTGAGTAGATGATTTTTCATATAAAAAACTTTTTCATCCGAGTTCGTATGCAAAAATTATGCCCATTTTTACAAATTCTCATGAGATTTTGCAAAAAAGTCGAAAATTCATGTTTGTAAATTTTGCTAACAACTAGACCACATATCACATGGGAATCTTATTTCTTTTTATTTTTTTGACATTTCTATCATTTTCTTTTATTTGTTTGAAACTGAAAAGGCGGTCGGGGGGGTTGCATTCGGGGGAATGTTTGGGCGAAAATACTAATGGCGCACCGTGGGAGTGGTGCGTGATGCGCCATTAGTAGTTTTTAAAAAAAAATTGTACTAATGGCGCACCGTGGGATGTGGTGCGCCATTAGTATTTGCACACTAATGACGCACCAACACATGGTGCGCCATTATTATTTAGTAATGGCGCACCATATGTAGAGTGCGTCATTAGTGTCCATTTCATCTATAACCCTTTTCCTAATAGTGTGTTCGTGAGCATGAAGTCGAAGCGTAGTGTTGTGAGGTTACACGGCGACAACAATGCCACGTGATGGGTAGTTTGGGGCAGGTTGGTGCAAGGCGTGCTCTTTCTCCTGCGATACTTGTTGTCCGAGTCAGAACCGCCTAGTCCTTGACGTTTTTGGCTGATTGTTTAGGTTGGTAACCTTCTCGTGTATTCTTTGTTCTGGAGGCTATTTGTCGGTTGTTTGTGATGGAGTTTGGAGTATTGTTGGTAACCTACTCGTTGTTTTCCCACCATAAAGGCAACACCATGGAAAGCATGCATCCCAAGTTTCGTTGTTTTCTAACATTTCATGCCATTATTTTTTGAAGGTAAAAAAATAAAAAAAATGGGCCAGCTCAAGATGGAGGGGCTGTGCGCTGGTTTGTGTGACGGCTGGCTGATCGGTTTGTGCACGTATGCATACAGCTTGTATACAAAGGTAGCTATACATTACGGTTAAATGACCATATTGCCCTTATACGGTTTGTGAGGGGGGTCTACCGAAGCAAGGCTCAATAAATAAATAGAAGAAGGAGAAGAACAAGAACATATTTTCTTTCTCGGTATATATGTTAAGCAACAGAATCCAAACTAATACAGAGATAACTGAAGGCAGATGTACTCCAGCACCCTGCACAGTGCAGGCTACCACATCACTACAGCCCGAATAACGACCCCTGATAACTGATACGCTCCCGGGGAATGGGCACTCAACAGACTGAACGCGGAAGATTTCTTCACCCCGCAGGATCTAGTAGCGCGAGGTGGATAGAGCTGCCAGCAATGAGTGATTGTTCGCACGAGCGAAGGAGCTCCTTGCAGACATAATACTACGATAATAAATTAGTAAATCGCGCCTAATTTTCCCTGAGACCAAATGAAAGAGGACCTGCATCCACTGACTGGGCATGTCGTAGGCCTACAGCTCAGAAACAATGAGGCAAGTGTCAGCAGTTTGCATTGCGTTCTGAGATATGAACCGATGGATAGATAGGACTAGGAGAGGGCCAAAATGTATGTTACCTCGGATAGAGACGCCTCCTCATCTCGTATCTTCTCCAGGCTCCTGACAAGGTGTTTTACTGCGGAACCGAGCTGGCTGCAGATCAACCGAAAGATTTGCTAGAAATCAAATCAAGCTAAAAATCACACGGCTCGTCGGAGTCGGAGTCGGGTGGAGAGAGAGAGAGAGAGAGAGAGCCGGGGGGGGGGGGGGGGGGCATACGGCTCGTGGTCGTCGCAGTCGAGATGGACGTGGCTGTCGACGTAGTGCGTTGAGATCGTGATCTTCTCGCCTGGTGGCGAGTCGGCAGGCGGAAACTGGATGGTCATGGTCACCTTCTTCTCTCCAGACTGATCGGCAGCCTCGAGGCTGGTGAGGAGCAGGAAGAAGAAGACGGAGAGGAGAGTAAGGTGGTAGAGCCGAGCCATGGCAGACTTCGGGCTCAGGAGTGCACAGAACCTACTGCTTGCTACTTCAACTGCGTGAAAGAAATGTGGCCGGCCAAGCTAGCATGCATATATGGAGGATAGGTAAGGGCAAAACTGTGTGAACTGCTGCTGATGTGCGTACTGTTGCCAGTATGGTTTTAGAGACATTGCTGTGGATTCCAGCTACGATTTTACCGTGGAAAATAAGAAAAGAAAAATGGAATACATTTCTAATGTACAAGAGCTAGGCAGCTAGCTCGGTGCAGAGCTGAGTTCTTGTTTCCACTCACGCAGTGTGCGCCACTCAACTGTCAACCTGATCTACCCGGCCGTAGTGTCAGTGCTACTTTGCTGTAGGGTGATCATGTAGTACAAGCTGCTACTACTTGCTAGTGCTAGTTCATCGTGGGTGTCATCAGCAGCTTATGGTCATGGAGCCGTTCGCCTCAACTGTCTGAAGACCGGCGCAGTCGCGCACAGCTGACAGTTTGACGCTGCAGACGGATTCTGTGTCTGACAAAGTGTGGGTTGAATCAATGCATGTGCTTTCTGTTTGCTCATTCGTAGTACAAAGTACACTTGAAAATTGAAACTGACTTTCTTTGCTGCAGCTCTGTACCTATATATGCCTACAAAAATTATTTCTCGCTGTTCTTTCTTTTCTGTAAACCACCCATTCCCCGACCTTTCCTTTTCTTCTTTTTAGAAGCGAGGCTACTGCCCGGCCATAGAGCATCTCTAGCCGATACCTAAAAAATATACTACCTCCGTCCTGATTTATTAGTCCCCTTTGTAATTTGTGCTAAACTTTGATCAAAGATTTAACTGACAAAATGTTCATGTATGCCAACAAAAATTATATCGTTGGATTCGTATTTGAACATATTTTGTAATGATATAATTTTTATTGACATGCATGAAAGTTTTGTTAGTTAAATTTATGGTCAAAATTTGGCAAAGATTATAATGGGGACCAATAAACCAGGACGGAGGTAGTAGTAAACTTAGTGGAGTGCACATAAGTGGAGTGAATTTACTTCACTAAGTTTTGGCCGCACCCAGCCGGTCTCTTAAATTTAGGGGAGTAAGACTTACAATTGATTTATGCATTTCGTCGAACACTTGCTATGCGCCTCGATGGTGGGTGGTAACAATGGTGATCACGCCGTCACCGCTATGGTTTCTTCATGGATCCGGCCACTACTAGAAAAACCTCTATAGCTAATATGGACATTAATGTCGCAGCACGTATGTGGTGCGCCACTGCTATATAGCAGTGGCGCACCATATATAGGTACGTCATTAGTGTCCATATCACTAATGGCGCACTATCCCCACGGTGCGTCACTACTAACAATTTTTTTTTTTCAAAATTAGTAATGGCGCACCAGGGGATAGTGCGGCATTACTAATTTTAACTAGTAATAGCGCACCACACCCTCGATGCGTCACTACTAACTTTTTTTTCCAAAAGTAGTAATGGCGCACCACACCTACGTTGCACCATTACTAACTTTGACCAAAACTTTCACCAATGCATCCCCCCTCCCCGTGGACCACCTTTTCAGTTTAAAAATAAATAAAAGAAAATGACGGAAATGTCAAAATCTCTCTAGAAAATGACGGAAATGTCAAAATCTCTCTGGAAAATGATGGAAATCCCCGTGATATGTGGTCTAGTTGTTGGGAAAATTTATAAATATGAATTTCGAATTTATTTGCAAAATCTCTCTGGAATTTAGTAAAATGGCCATAATTTTTGCATACGAACTCGGATTAAAAAGTTTTTTTATATGAAAAATCATCTACTTGAAAAGTTACATCCGAATTCAACTGGGGGAACCCCGTTGAACATTTTTAGAATCCTCAAAAACCTAACAGAAAAAAAGTTACGTGGCTTTCAAGATCTGGAGAGGCAAAAAAATTCAACAAAAATCAAACTTAGTAATGGCGCACCTGCCCATGGTGCGCCATTACTATTTTCCCGCCTTCAAAATTCAAACTATATCAAAAAAATAAAAAAATAGTAATGGTGCACCTGCCTAAGGTGCGCCATTACTATCTTCCCGCCTTCAAAATTCAAAATAAATCAAGAAGAAAATAGTAGTGGCGCACCTGCCCACGGTGCGCCATTACTATGCCGTATATATGGCTAGGCGGGGTCCTCTCCTCCTTACCTCTTCATTTTTCTCCTTCACTCCACCTCTCCTCCACTCCATCTCCTCCTCTCCTCCACTCCATCTCCCCTCCTCTCCTCCACTCCATCTCCTCCTCTCCTCCACTCCATCTCCCCTCCTCTCCTCCACCATACTCCCCTCCTCCTCTCCAGCGACCTCCTCCTCCTCCTCCTCCTCTCCGGCGACCTCCTCCTCCCTCCTCTCCTTCCCTTCCCTCATGGTTTCTCCTCCCTCCTCTCCGGTGATCTCCTCCTCCCTCCTCTTCGGTGAGCTCCTCCTCCCTCCTCTCCTCCCCTCCCCTCACGGTTTCTCCTCCCTCCTCTCCGGTGAACTCCTCTCCGGCGACCTCCTCCTCCTCTCCGGCGATGTAGGCGAGCTCCTCTCCGGTCCCTCCTCCTCCTCCTCTCCGATGATGTAGGCGAGCTCCTCTCCGGTGACCTCCTCCTCCCTCCTCTCCTCCTCACGGTCTCTCCTCGGACCTCCTCTCCGGCGAACTCCTCTCCGGCAAAAGAACGTACAAGATCCAAAAACGAGAACAAAATTTGAAAAAATATCATGCAAAAAAATGAGCAAAAAAAAGGGCAAAAAAATCGCGATCCAGATCCAAATTCAAAATTCAAAAAATAGCAATGGCGCACGTTGGGGGTTAGACGGTGCGCCACTACTATTTTCCCGCCTTCAAAATTCAGGAAAAAAATCAAAAAAATTCAAAAAAAAAGTTACCAGTGGCGCACCTGTAGCAATAGTAATGGCACACTACCAGGTGCGCCACTGTTACCGGCTATTAATGTCGCACTATAGGTGTGCGCCATTAGTATTTGTTACTAGTGGTGTGGTAATAGTGACGCACCTATAGTGCGCTATTAATAGCCAAAATAGGTGTGCCACTAACAGCCTTTTTTCTAGTAGTGGGCGGCCAACCAGGGACGCACCCATCCCCCACACATTGGCGTGCTGCGCACCTCCAGTCGTTGTCCATTCACCAGGCGCGCCACCTGCTCTACCCCTACTCCGTTGTTGCGCAAGGTTTCACGGCTGCGCTGCTCCTACACCACATGTCCCTCATCCGCGACAGCCCAGGCGTGCTACATGTCGTGCCGGACACCGTGATTCAGCTTCACACCACATGCACCCCGGAGTTCTTGGGGCTGCTCTCCACGTGCGGGAGGAAGCTCGTAGGCGCACGGAGCATCACGCGGGGGTTCCACGCCACGAACGGCGGCCACAGGGGAATTGGCGTGGGGTAGCGGTCAGCTTGGGACAGGGACGGGCGCGGGACGCATACGACGGCTACTGCAGCTGGTGCGGCGAGATTCACGGTGAGCTCGCTAAGGAGCACGGGAGATAGCGCTGGCGAGATTCGCGGGAGCTTCATATGAGTTGCCTGCCGGCCACAAGGGGGCCTTCACATAAAGAAAAGTTTTACTCTAGCCGGCCACGGTGGGATATTTTTAGGCACCCACTAGGTGGAGGGTAAATTTTTTACTCCTCTAACCAGTTTAGAAGATCGGCTAGGTGCCGGTTGCCGGTTAGAGGACTAAAATTTTCGTTGTACTCCTCTACAGCCTTTTAGGGATCGGGTAGAGATGCTCTTAGAATAGGCCCTAGAAAAGGTTTTACAACGCAGCAAGACAAAGAGCAAAGAAAAAAGTACAAGGGTACAAGGCCAACAATCACCAACTGGCGACATAGCGCGCTACAAAACACTCAGCTACGCCCTAGCTTCTATTGTCTGCCCTTGAAGCGACCCAAAGTTGGTCGCACTTGACGGGGAGATTGGTGATTGATTTCATGTTTCTTTTGTGGGTTCCGCCCTTTATTGCTTTTGGCGTGATTTAACCTCCTCTTAACTAAACTTTCAAAACAATGAGATGTTCAATATGTCCTACATAAAATGCTACTGCATCGCACATCATTTATGATTCATGTCCTTTTGGAAGGTTTTGGAGCGCCATGTATAAATGATGTTGAAGCAGACATACATGATCCAAAACCCATACACCTTGTACAAAGTGATCATGCACAAGTCACCGGTGCTACTTCAACTTTGGTATGATCGACCAACTCATGCATGGAGCGTCTGGCACAACTGCCTCAAGACAAATACTACCATCTTTGGTATGATCGACCAACTCATGCGTGTATCCTTCTCTGTTTGTTTTTATGTGCTTCTCATTTGTGTTTTACATATTTGTACAGTTATGCTCTATTTTTTCTGCTTGAAAAGCATACTAGAGATCCTCCACTTGATGGAAATTAAGCAAATATAAATTGAAGACCAACGAAATACTTTCTTTCTGTTGGGGAACGTAGCAGAAATTCAAAATTTTCCTACGTGTCACCAAGATCTATCTATGGAGAAACCAGCAACGAGGGGAAGGAGAGTGCATCTACATACCCTTGTAGATCGCTAAGCGGAAGCGTTCAAGAGAACGGGTTTGAAGGAGTCGTACTCGTCGTGATCCAAATCACCGGAGATCCTAGTGCCGAACGGACGGCACCTCCGCGTTCAACACACGTACAGCCTGATGACGTCTCCCATGCCTTGATCCAGCAAGGAGAGAGGGAGAGGTTGAGGAAGACTCCATCCAGCAGCAGCACAACGGCGTGATGGTGCTGGAGGAGCGTGGCAATCCTGGAGGGCTTCGCCAAGCACCTGCGGGAGAGGAGGAGGTGTCACGGGAGGGAGGGAGGCGCCAGGGCTTCAGGTGCGGCTGCCCTCCCTTTCCTCCACTATATATAGGGGCAAGGGAGAGGGGAAGGGCGCAGCCTTGCCCCTTCCTCCAAGGAAGGGGTGCGGCCAAGGGGGGGAGGAGTCCATCCTCCCCAAGGCACCTCGGAGGTGCCTTCCCCTTTTAGGACTCTCCCCTCCCCAAGTCTTCTTGGCGCATGGGCCTCTTGGGGCTGGTGCCCTTGGCCCATATAGGCCAAGGCGCACCCCCTACATCCCATGTGGCCCCCCGGGGCAGGTGGACCCCCCCGGTGGATCCCCGGACCCCATTCGGCACTTCCGGTACAATATCGATAAAGTGTGAAACTTTTCCGGCGACCTAAATAAGACTTCCCATATATAAATCTTTACATCCGGACCATTCCGGAACTCCTCGTGACGTCCGGGATCTCATCCGGGACTTCGAACAACATTCGGTAACCACATACAAACTTCCTTTATAACCCTAGCGTCATCGAACCTTAAGTGTGTAGACCCTACGGGTTCGGGAACCATGCAGACATGACCGAGACGTTCTCCGACCAATAACCAACAGCGGGATCTGGATACACATGTTGGCTCCCACATGTTCCACGATGATCTCATCGGATGAACCACGATGTCAAGGACTCAATCGATCCCGTATACAATTCCCTTTGTCTAGCAGTATTGTACTTGCCCGAGATTCGATCGTCGGTATCCCGATACCTTGTTCAATCTCGTTACCGGCAAGTCTCTTTACTCGTTCCGTAACACATCATCCCGCGATCAACTCTTTGATCACATTGTGCACATTATGATGATGTCCTACCGAGTGGGCCCAGAGATACCTCTCCATCACACGAAGTGACAAATCCCAGTCTCGATTCGTGCCAACCCAACAGACACTTTCGGTGATACCTGTAGTGCACCTTTATAGCCACCCAGTTACGTTGTGACGTTTGGTACACCCAAAGCATTCCTACGGTATCCGGGAGTTGCACAATCTCATGGTCTAAGGAAAAGATACTTGACATTAGAAAAGCTTTAGCATACGAACTACGTTCTTTGTGCTAGGCTTAGGATTGGGTCTTGTCCATCACATCATTCTCCTAATGATGTGATCCCGTTGTCAACGACATCTAATGTCCATAGTCAGGAAACCATGACTATCAGTTGACCAACGAGCTAGTCAATAGAGGCTTGCTAGGGACATGGTGTTGTCTATGTATCCACACATGTATCTGAGTTTCCTATCAATATAGTTATAGCATGGATAATAAATGATTATCATGAACAAGGAAATATAATAATAACTAATTTAGTATTGCCTCTAGGGCATATTTCCAACAGTCTCCCACTTGCACTAGAGTCAATAATCTAGTTCACATCGCCATGTGATTAACACTCACAGGTCACATCGCCATGTGACCAACATCCAAAGAGTTTACTAGTGTCATTAAACTAGTTCACATCATCATGTGATTAAGACTCAATGAGTTCTGGGGTTTGATCATGTTTTGCTTGTGAGAGAGGTTTTAGTCAACGGGTCTGTAACATTCAGATCCGTATGTACTTCGCAATTCTCTATGTCATATTGTAAATGTTGCTTCCACGCTCCACTTGAAGCTATTCCAAATGGTTGCTCCACTATACGTATCCGGTTTGCTACTCAGAGTCACTCGGATAGGTGTTAAAGCTTGCATCGACGTAACCCTTTACGCCGAACTCTTTATCACCTCCATAATCGAGAAACATGTCCTTATTTACTCCAAGGACAATTTTGACCGATGTCCAATGATCCACTCCTGGATCATTCTTGTACCCCTTGACTGACTCATGGCAAGGCACACTTTCGGTGCGGTACACAGCATAGCATACTATAGAGCCTATGTCTGAAGCATAGGGGACGACCTTCGTCCTTTCTCTCTTTTCTGCCGTGGTCGAGCTTTAACTCTTAACTTCATACCTTACAACTCAGGCAAGAACTCCTTTGACTGATCCATCTTGAACTCCTTCAAGATCACGTCAAGGTATGTGCTCATTTGAAAGTACCATTAAGCGTTTTGATCCATCCTCATAGATCTTGATGCTCAATGTTCAAGTAGCTTAGTCCAGGTTTTCACTTGAAAAACACTTTTCAAATAACCCTATATGCATTCCAGAAATTCTACATCATTTCTTATCAAAAATATGTCAACAACATATACTCATCAGAAATTCTATAGTGCTCCCACTCACTTCTTTGGAAATACAAGTTTCTCATAAACTTTGTATAAACCCAAAATCTTTGATCATCTTATCAAAGTGTACATTCCAACTCCGAGATGCGTGCTCCAGTCCATGGAAGGATCGCTGGAGCTAGCATACCTTTTAGCATCCTTAGGATCGACAAAACCTTTCTGATTGTATCACATACAACCTTTCCTTACGAAAACTGGTAAGGAAACTTGTTTTGACATCCACCTGCCAGATTTCATAAATGCAGCTAATGCTAACATGATTCCGACGGACTTAAGCATCGCTACGGATGAGAAAATCTCATCATAGTCAACTCCTTGAACTTGTGAAAAACTTTTCGCCACAAGTCGAGCTTCATAGACGGTGACATTACCGTCCACGTCCGTCTTCTTCTTAAAGATCCATTTATCTCAATGGCTTGCCGATCATCGGGCAATTCCACCAAAGTCCATGCTTTGTTATGATACATGGATCCTATCTCGGATTTCATGGCTTCTAACCATTTGTCAAAATTTGGGCCCACCATCGCTTCTCCATAGCTTGTAGGTTCATTGTTATCTAGCAACATGACCTTCAAGACAGGATTACTGTACCACTCTGAAGCAGTACGCATCCTTGTCACCCTACGAGGTACGGTAGTGACTTGATCCGAAGTTTCATGATCACTATCATAAGCTTCCACTTCAATTGGTGTAGGTGCCACAGGAACAACTTCATGTGCCCTGCTACACACTAGTTGTAGTGACGGTTCAATAACCATATCAAGTCTCCACCATTCTCCCACTCAACTTTTCGAGACAAACTTTTCCTCGAGAAAGGACCCGATTCAAGAAACAATCCCTATTGCTTTCGAATCTGAATTAGGAGGTATACCCAACTGTTTTGGGTGTCCTATGAAGATACATTTTATCCGCTTTGGGTTTGAGCTTATCAACCTGAAACTTTTTCACATAAGCGTTGTAGCCCCAAACTTTTAAGAAATGACAGCTTAGATTTCTCTAAACCATAGTTCATACGGTGTCATCTCAACGGAATTACGTGGTGCCCTATTTAAAGTGAGTGCGGTTGTCTCTAAAGCCTAACCCATGAACGATAGTGGTAATTCGATAAGAAACATCATGGTACGCACCATATCCAATAGGGTGCAACTATGATGTTCGGACACACCATCACACTATGGTGTTCCAGGCGGTATTAATTGTGAAACAATTTCCACAGTGTCTTAATTGCGTGCCAAAGCTCGTAACTCAGATACTCATCTCTATGATCATATCATAGACCTTTTATCCTCTTGTCACAAAGATCTTCAACTTCACTCTGAAATTACTTGAACCTTTCAATAATTCAGACTTGTGTTTCATCAAGTAAATGTACTCAACATCTACTCAAATCATCTGTGAAGTAAGAACATATCGATATTCACTGCATGCCTCAGCACTCATTGGACTGCACACATCAGAATGTGTTACTTCCAACAAGTTGCTATCTTGTTCCATTTTACTGAAAACGAGGCTTTTCAGTCATCTTGCCCATGTGGTATGATTTGCATTTCTCAAGCGATTCAAAATCAAGTGAGTCTAAACGATCCATCTGCATGGAGTTTCTTCATGCGTATACACCAATAGACATGGCTCGCATGTCTCAAACTTTTCAAAAACGAGTGAGTCCAAAGATCCATCAACATATGTTTCTTCATGCGTTTTATACCAATATGACTTACATGGCAGTGCCACAAGTAAGTGGTACTATCATTACTATCTTATATCTTTTGGCATGAAAATGTGTATCACTACGATCGAGATTCAATGAACCATTCTTTTAGGTGCAAGACCAGTGAAGGTATTATTCAAATAAATAGAGTAACCATTATTCTCCTTACATGAATAATCGTATTGCGATAGACATAATCCAATTATGTCTATGCTCAACGCAAACACCAAATAACACTTATTTAGGTTTAACACCAATCTCGATGGTAGACGGAGCAGGCGATGCTTGATCACATCAACCTTGGAAACACTTCCAACACACATCGTCATCTCACCTTTAGCTAGTCTCCGTTTATTCTGTAGCTCTTTTATTTTGAGTTACTAACACTTAGCAACCGAACCGGTATCTTAATACCCTGGTGCTACTAGGAGTACTAGTAAAGTACACATTAACATAATGTATATCCAATATACTTCTATCGACCTTGCCAGCCTTCTTATCTACCAAGTATCTAGGGTAATCCTGCTCCATTGGCTGTTCCCCTTATTACAGAAGCACTTTGTCTCGGGTTTGGGTTCAACCTTGGGTTTCTTCACTGGAGCAGCAGCTGATTTGTCGTCTCATGAAGTATCCCTTCTTTCCCTTGCCCTTCTTGAAACTAGTGGTTTCACCAACCATCAACAAATGATGCTCCTTCTTGATTTCTACTTTCGCGGTGTCAAACATCACGAATACTTCAAGGATCATCATATCTATCCCTGATATGTTATAGTTCATCACGAAGCTCTAGCAGCTTGGTGGCAATGACTTTGGAGAAACATCACTATCTGATCTGGAAGATCAACTCCCACTCGATTCAATTGACTGTTGTACTTAGACAATCTGAGCACGAGCTCAACGATTGAGCTTTTCTCCCTTAGTTTGCAGGCTAAGAAAATCGTCGGAGGTCTTGTACCTCTGACGTGGGCACGAGCCTGAAATCCCAATTTCAGCCCTCGAAAACATCTCATATGTTCTGCGACGTTTCAAAAACGTCTTTGGTGCCTCAACTCTAAACCGTTTAACTAAACTATCACGTAGTTATCAAAACGTGTATGTCTGATGTTCGCAACGTCCACAAACGACATTTGGGGTTTAGCACACTGAGTGGTGCATTAAGGACATAAGCTTTCTACCGATCGCATAATTGCTACTATCAACATTCAACTATATTTTCTCTAGGAACATATCTAAACAGTGGAAGTAAAGCGCGAGCTTACGACATAATTTGCAAAGATCTTTTGACTATGTTCAGGATAATTAAGTTCATCTTATGAACTCCCACTCAGATAGACATCCCTCTAGTCGTCTAAGTGATTACATGATCCGAGTCAACTAGGCCGTGTCCGATCATCACGTGAGACGGACTAGTCATCATCGGTGAACATCTTCATGTTGATCGTATCTACTATACGACTCATGCTCGACCTTTCGGTCTCTTGTGCTCCGAGGCCATGTCTGTACATGCTAGGCTCGTCAAGTCAACCTAAGTGTTTCGCATGTGTAAATCTGGCTTACACCCGTTGTATGTGAACGTAAGAATCCATCACACCCGATCATCACGTGGTGCTTAGAAACGACGAACTTTCGCAACGGTGCACAGTTAGGGGGAACACTTTCTTGAAAATTTAAATGAGGGATCATCTTATTTACTACCGTCGTTCTAAGAAAATAAGATGCATAAACATGATAAACATCACATGCAATCAAATAGTGACATGATATGGCCAATATCATATTGCTCCTTTTGATCTCCATCTTCGGGGCTCCATGATCATCATCGTCACCGGCATGACACCATGATCTCCATCATCGTGTCTTCATGAAGTTGTCTCGCCAACTATTACTTCTACTACTATGGCTACCGGTTAGCAATAAAGTAAAGTAATTACATGGCATTGTATAATGACACGCAGGTCATACAATAAATAAAGACAACTCCTATAGCTCCTGCCGGTTGTCATACTCATCCACATGCAAGTCATGATTCCTATTACAAGAACATGATCAATCTCATACACCACATATCATTCATCACATTCTTCTTGGCCATATCACATCACATAGCATACCCTGCAAAAACAAGTTAGACGTCCTCTAATTGTTGTTTGCATGTTTTACGTGGCTGCTATGGGTTTCTAGCAAGAACATTTCTTACCTACGCAAAACCACAACGTGATATGCGAATTGTTATTTACCCTTCATAAGGACCCTTTTCATCGA
The DNA here is from genome assembly GCF_018294505.1 of Triticum aestivum. NCBI lineage: Eukaryota > Viridiplantae > Streptophyta > Magnoliopsida > Poales > Poaceae > Triticum > Triticum aestivum. The sequence continues at coordinate 67,864,412 of NC_057795.1, read as the reverse complement.
ATCCGTTCCGACTAAAGTGGGAGAGACTGGCACCCGCTAGCCACCTTATGCACCAAGAGCATGTCAGTCAGTGGAACCTGTCTCACGTAAGAGTACGTGTAAGGTCGGTCCGGGCCGCTTCATCCCACAATACCATCGAAACAAGATTGGACTAGTAACGGTAAGCATATTGAACAAAATCAACGCCCACAACTACTTTGTGTTCTACTTGTGTAAAGAATCTACGCAATAGATCTAGCTCTGATACCACTGTTGGGGAACGTAGCAGAAATTCAAAATTTCTTACGTGTCACCAAGATCTATCTATGGAGAAACCATCAATGAGGGGAAGGAGAGTGCATCTACATACCCTTGTAGATCACTAAGTGGAAGCGTTCAAGAGAACGGGGTTGAAGGAGTCGTACTCGTCGTGATCCAAATCACCGGAGATCCTAGTGCCGAACGGATGGCACCTCCGCGTTCAACACACGTACAGCCCGGTGACGTCTCCCATGCCTTGATCCAGAAAGGAGAGAGGGAGAGGTTGAGGAAGACTCCATCCAGCAGCAGCACAACGGCGTGGTGGTGGTGGAGGAGCGTGGCAATCCTGTAGGGCTTCGCCAAGCACCTGCGGGAGAGGAGGAGGTGTCACGGGAGTGAGGGAGGCGCCAGGGCTTCAGGTGCGGCTGCCCTCCCTCCCCTCCACTATATATAGGGGCAAGGGAGAGGGGAAGGGCACAGCCTTGCCCCTTCCTCCAAGGAAGGGGTGCGGCCAAGGGGGGAGGAGTCCATCCTCCCCAAGGCACCTCGGAGGTGCCTTCCCCTATTAGGACTCTCCCCTCCCCAAGTCTCCTTGGCGCATGGGCCTCTTGGGGCTGGTGCCCTTGGCCCATATAGCCCAAGGCGCACCCCCTACAGCCCATGTGGCCCCCGGGGGCAGGTGGACCCCCCCGGTGGACCCCCGGACCCCTTTCGGCACTCCCGGTACAATACCGATAAAGTGCGAAACTTTTCCGGCGACCAAAATAAGACTTCCCATATATAAATCTTTACCTCCGGACCATTCCGGAACTCCTCGTGACGTCCGGGATCTCATCCGGGACTTCGAACAACATTCGGTAACCACATACAAACTTCCTTTATAACCCTAGCGTCATCGAACCTTAAGTGTGTAGACCCTACGGGTTCGGGAACCATGCAGACATGACCGAGACGTTCTCCGGTCAATAACCAACAGCGGGATCTGGATACCCATGTTGGCTCCCACATGTTCCACGATGATCTCATCGGATGAACCACGATGTCAAGGACTCAATCGATCCCGTATACAATTCCCTTTGTCTAGCGGTATTGTACTTGCCCGAGATTCGATCGTCGGTATCCCGATACCTTGTTCAATCTCGTTACCGGCAAGTCTCTTTACTCGTTCCGTAACACATCATCCCGCGATCAACTCTTTGATCACATTGTGCACATTATGATGATGTCCTACCGAGTGGGCCTAGAGATACCTCTCTGTCACATGGAGTGACAAATCCTAGTCTCGATTCGTGCCAACCCAACAGGCACTTTCGGAGATACCTGTAGTGCACCTTTATAGCCACCCAGTTACGTTGTGGCGTTTGGTACACCCAAAGCATTCCTACGGTATCCGGGAGTTGCACAATCTCATGGTCTAAGGAAAAGATACTTGACATTAGAAAAGCTTTAGCATACGAACTACGATCTTTGTGCTAGGCTTAGGATTGGGTCTTGTCCATCACATCATTCTCCTAATGATGTGACCCTGTTGTCAACGACATCTAATGTCCATAGTCAGGAAACCATGACTATCAGTTGACCAACGAGCTAGTCAATAGAGGCTTGCTAGGGACATGGTGTTGTCTATGTATCCACACATGTATCTGAGTTTCCTATCAATACAGTTATAGCATGGATAATAAACGATTATCATGAACAAGGAAATATAATAATAACTAATTTATTATTGCCTCTAGGGCATATTTCCAACACTTTCTTGAACCCGAAAGATTACAGAATCCAAGATACACAGAGATAGCTAAGACAGACTCCAACACGCAACCACAGTACTAAACGATGCGCAAGCTACCCTGTGGGGCCCGGTTGCCGCCCATGAACACGTGGAAAGGCATGTTTGTGTCGCTTGTTTGGGCTAGATATCGACGGGGCGACTAGGATACGCCGGTGGCCCGGTCGGGCAATTTTTTCCACATAATGTTTATTAGTGCTACTAAATAGATTGCCAAACGACAACGCTAATCCGGATTAAACAGGTTACAGCTACAATAGACAACAACAAATGATAGAATGAGTAATATGCCTCATATCACAATAGACACATAAAAGTTGGTACTCAACATTCTATATTATAAACAAATAAAATTATCTACGCAAATGCCAATTAACTTATTGTCTTCCATCAAACGATGGAGTAAAAGTTTTGCACCGTCAGTGCTATCCTCTTCAGGCCGAGTTGCTGCATAGTAAGACAATGATAATTATGAGAATCAACCTATGATAAAATGAAACACCAAAACTAACATAAACAAACGAAAACACATACCCTGGATTTTGAATGCACGTGGCCTTGTTATAACCTCTTGTTTTGCATATTCCACATAGACGATCGCTTTTCTCGTTGAATGTTTTCTGTCGGTCTAACATTTTTTGTCACCTCAGGGCCATTCTTATCGCGACCTCTACTCTTCTGTTTAGGTGCGCCCTTGGTGAAAACTTTTACTAGATCACCAACCAGAACATGATCTCGGGTTAGGCTCAAATGCATCATCATTAACAAAGCTTTGGCGATCATCATCTCCATCCCCCAAACGTGCTTACTCGATATTATATCCTGTAGAGATGTCTTCATCCTGTCGAATGAGAATGTATCATGAGATGCGAAATGAGATGCTTCTGCAGCTAAGATGCTCAACTCACTGTACCTAGCTCTCTCCCCAGTACATGCCCAACCCAGGCAAAAAGATGCTAGTGTGCTTCACGGGCAATCCATCTCTAGAATTTTTGGAGAACCTTCACAGGACACAACACATAGATATCTCATGTAATTTGAGTTGATTCAAAACATGAAGAATATAGTTGCAAGAGAGACCTTTGTGATTGATACTTCGACAACTACACTTTGCGGTTTCTTCAGATTTACCTGGCATATGGTCCACATTAAATCTATGTTCCCTGTTATTCTTCCATGCCACTATAAATCTATGATAGTCTATTTCTCTCAATCTTTCAAGGACCTCAAGCTCTCCTGCCTTCTTTAGATATTGTTGCAAAATATAAAAGTTTATCGGAGTGAATGCACGGGCAACAACTAACTCTATCTTCCAACAGCCAGTGACTGGTACTGGGTCAATTTGTGAGGCCGTGCAGTCGTGGTGCGCCTAATTTTCACGTAGGGAAACAATGTAGTTCTCATAGTGCATGACCATGTCAACAACGGTCATACCTAAGTTGAGATGAGGACGAAGGCACGAGTTCAGACAAACGCTCCTCTTGTTACTTCGCATACCAAGAAAAAAACCACCAGAAAGATATGATGCAACCCAAAGCCTCTTCTTCATTTACATCCTATGTAGTCATGTTTTGGTTTTCTCAGACTGCCATTTACGCACAAACGCGGCCCATGTCTCCTCAAAGACATAGTAGTGTAGTACAATAATGACATGAACTTCTTCAGTGACTTGTGGTAAAGGTGTTTATGTATATTCTTTTCAATACGACATGCACAAAAGATGATGCTACATGTGAGGAAGAACCTTCTTGATGGCCCTTATCATCATTGAGTCTCCATTAGTAATTATGGACTTGGGCTTCATCTCACAGTGAGTTTTCATGAACGCCTCAAGCAGCCAAACACACGTACCTTTCGTCTCTTCTGACACCATAGCACAGTCGAATACCATAGTGAAATGGTGGTTGCTTAGGCCGACAAAAGGGATGAATGACATTCCATACCTATTCATCTTGTACGTACTATCGAAGACGTTCACATCGCCGTAGTCCAAATAGTCATGATGTGACTGTGAATCACACCAGAACAGGTTTTTGAACCTTCCTTCAGCATCAACAGCTTCCTCAAATAAAAAATTGGGATCCCTGTCCTTCCTGGCAATCATAATTCCAACGGTTGTGTCAGCATCGCCCTCTACAAGCAGTTTGAGCTTCACCCTGTAGCACATATTATACAACTTCCTCCTCCCAACCCTGCCTTAGCATACGACCCATACCTATTGATGAGGTTGTTTACAATCAAGTGTTTTTTGATCCCATCTTCTGCCATAGCTAAGATCTTGGCTCTCTGAAATTTCTTGATATGATTATGAGACTAGAGACACGGGACTTCATCTGTTCTAGCAAGAACGTGGCTGTGATCATTGATGAAACTGCTGACATACCAAACTGCACACTTTTTATCAAGCTTCATTATTAAATGGGCTTCGCAGAAACATCAACTCTACGGTCTAAGCCTGCGGGTTCGGCCTTCCATGGTACAAAACTTGCGTTGTGCTTTTCTAGTCCTGGAATAGAGATACCTCCTTAAGGGGATATTTCATGTAGGACATTTTCCGCGTTTCAACATGTCCCTCCTAATGCTGAACCCATGTACCTTCACGTACTGGTTGTAAAGCATGTACGTCTCCCCTTATGTTGAACATCTTGGCCCTGATCTGCAAATGTCTATCCAAAGACTCTTGCTGATATTCATCATACATAATTAATGTCCAGTTCAAACTCAGCATCCTCATCATTCCCACTAGGACCACCAACATCCCAGTACAAAATAAGACAAAGCACCATGTAAGTCACTCAGTTGTTATATCAATTACTTTCCCTACATAAATTCTGAAACTTACTTGGTTCGCGCTCTTAGCATAAGATGAATCGACGTCGTTCTGCTCACTGTCATCATAGACATTATTCCACTGATTGTCACCATCGACATCTATCTATGCAGATTTAAAATAAGACATGTAAGTGGTATTGACGTTGTTATATCATTTCTTGCCCTACATATTTTTAAACATAACTGATTCACGCTTTTAGCATATGATTCATCTATATCGTGGTCCTCATTGTCATCATTAACATTTATCTGTACAGATTCAAAGTAAGACATGTAAGTGTCAATGCAACTGTTTGTGTTCTATATTTTTGTCAATGTTCACATCACTTATATTACTACTGTACGATTCATCTTGACTCCGATAGTTTTCCTTTGGAGGTCGGTTCACATTCAATGACTAGGATCCATTATCGCTACCGAATCATCAGGCAAAGAATGAATTTTTCCATCCCACTTTAATGTGTAACAAATTGCGATGTAAAAATGCAAAATAACTAGGTCGACGCCGTTGTCTGGTGCCTTCCACGTCGCCAACAGCGTGCGGGAGGGAGCGTCGACGATGAAGTGTTGCTGCCTTCCACCAGAGGTCACGACAGGTTGGTGTGTTGGGGGGAGGAGGGGGGGGGGGGCGACCACGACCCGCTGGTTTCGGGGAGAGCGGCACAACCATGGTGGCGGCGGGTCATGTGCATAACTAGGTTAGGTTTTTGGCTCGGGGGTCGGGGCACGCATGGCGGGTTTTTTTTTTTTTGCCTGATGTACCGGCGCGATGTACAACATACACGGGTCAGCGGGTATACCTACGGAAGTGGGTAAAGATGATACTACCCTTTATGTGTTTAGTTGGGGGGAGGTTGTACCAAAGCGGGACTAGTAATTGTATATTAGCTACCAAACTGATTTCTCACAATTTTTCCTTTGCTGTAAAAACGAGCCCTCCCATCTCGTCATGTACACCTTCCCTTTGTTATATATTGATTTCAGATTTCTTTTGTAAGGTTCCGTTCATTATTGCTTTTGACATGATTTAACATCTGCTTAACTAATTTTCACAACGATCATGTTCGATAGGTCCATCGTTTACCAGTCATGTACTCTTGGAAGGTTTTGGAGAGTCATGTATAAATGATGTTTTAAGCAGGCATACATGCATGATCCAGAGTGATCATGCACGAGTCACTACTTCATCTTTGATGTGATGGATCAACTCATGCATGCATGGAGCGTCTGCCTCAAGTGCCTCAGCATTCTTTTTGCACGCTAAAAGGGTGTTCATTCATATTTTCTATAACAAATTGAATTTTGGCTTTGCTAATTCTCAGTTGAGCAAAGCCCCAAGGCCGAGATGGTGGTGCCGCGGCGAGCGACCACGAAGCGCGGGGACACTGGTGAGGCCAAGTTGGAGCTGGTGACGATGAGCCTCGCCACAACGTCTCAGACGGAGGCTTGACAGGTGCAGGTGGGGGAGCCTTTTTTGCTTTGACCCACGATTGGATTAGACGGAGCTCGAGCCGGAGATAGGGACACCGCGGTGAGGCTTGGACATAAGCATGCCAGAGGAGATGTAGGGCAGAGGTGGGATGCCACGTCTTGAGTGAGTGTTGTAGTTTCTACCCGCTTTCTAAAAATTAACGAAAAATTAACCGGACATCTCTGTTCTATTTTGTTTAATGAATAAATTTCTAAGGCCCGACTTAAGGAAAGGATATATAAATAATAAGCCGACTCTATTTTTTGAATTTTTTTTCCATTCGTTTTATTTTATATTCTGCCTGTAAAGCACAATAGAAAACCTCCACTAGACAGAAATCGGGCAGAAGTAAATCGAAGAACAACATGATATTTTATTTCTCAAACCCAGAAGATTACAGAATCCAAGATACACACAGAGATAGCTGAAGACAGACTCCAGCACGCTGCACGGTACTACAACAAAATAGTAAAAGTAAGTTAAAAAAAAAAGTAAAAGACGCCTAATGTATTCTCGCGGAGACGAAAGTAAAGAGGAGCTCCATTTCCAATGTCCACTAACTGGGCATGCAACCAGCACTGAGCACCGTGAAGCTACATCTGAGAAACAATTAAGCAAAGGTCAGTAGCTTACATTTGCGTTCTGAAATATGAACCAATGGATGAGATAGGGAGGGGCAAAAATGTGCGTTACCTTGGATAGAGAGGCCTGCGGATCTCCTACCTTCTCCAGAGCCGAGACAAGGTTTTTCACTGCGAAAACGATGCTGCAGATCGATCGCAAGCTTAGCTAAAAATTTATAAAACCAAGCAAAACCGCACGGCTCGGTCGAGTGTGTGCTCTGCTTTGTGAGGATGAGTTGGAGAGAGGGAGAGAGAGACTCAGAGACGTACGGCTCGTAGTCGTCGCTGTCGAGATGGAAGTGGCTGTCGCCGACCCCGCCCTCGCCGACGAGGTGCGCCGAGATCGTGATCTTCTCCCCCGAGTCTTCAGCCGGGTACCGCACGGTCATGGTCACCTTCTTCCCGACCTTCTTCCCAACCTTCTTCCCTCCGGACAGATCAGCAGCCACGAGGCCGGTGAGGAGCAGGAAGAAGAAGACGGAGAGAGGGTGAGGTGGCAGAGCCGAGCCATGGCAGACTTCGGGATGAGGAGTGCACGGAACCTACTGCTTGCCACTTCAACTGCATGAACGAAATGTGGCCGGCCAAGCAAAGGAGAGAAGCATATATGGACCGGATAGGTAAGAGCAGAGCTGCGTGAACAGCTGCAGATGTACTGTTGGCCGTTGCCACCATAGTGTCAGGGAGAGGCAATACTAACTGGTGTTCTACCGTGAATTCAAATTGCAATTTTACCTCGCTTATCTAACATGATGATTTTGCCTTCTCAATTGAAGATACCATTTGCCCCTTGCTTGCGCTCCGTTATTTGGCATCGGATTAAACAAATTTTTAGATATGGGAACACAGCATATTCCAGAAAGTAATAAAGACCAAACTACCCCCAATCTTGCTTATCCACAGAAAGTCCCCTCCCCATAATGGCGTAGCCCCCTCCCATACGCTCGAGGCCGCTCTTCGTGGCTATTTGCTCTTGGCGAGAACAGCAGTGGGTGGCAATGCCGCAGTGTCGAGGGTGGTGCGGCATGCCGGAGTCCGGACGGAGGCTAGGTGAGCGCGGGCGTGCGGCCCAGTTGCGACAGGGGGCACGGAAGAGGCACAATATTTTTTTTGTCAAAACTTGAATATGCAAATAATGTGATGTTTTATTGTCAAATATCTTTTGAAATAGGCCAAAGTGTTGTCCAAATACTTGATGAATGAGCGTAAAAACACAAATTTCCAGAGAAAGTCTACACGGGCAAACTTGTACAATACTTGATGGCAAGCCATCGTAGTGCGCGCCACTCAACCGTCAAACAAATACCAGCAGTGCATGTGCCCAAAAAGTAGTAGCAGCGGCAGCTTCATCAGTGCGTTGTGTGCGCCGATCTACTGAGCCGTAGTGTTGCAGGCCGTAGGGTGTGATCATGCATGTAGTACCAGCTGCTACTACTCCCTCCGTCCGGAAATACTTGTCATCAAAATGGATAGAAGGGGATGTATCTAGATGCATTTTAGTTCTAGATACATATCTTTTTATCCATTTTGATGACAACTATTTTCGGACGGAGGGAGTACTTTCTCAACGGTCGCCTCAACTGTCCCAAGACCGGCGCCGAGCTGATAGTTTGACTCACAGAGTGTGATCAATGCATGTGCTTTCTGTTTGCTTGCTCGTCAATGGAGTAGTTGAAAGTCAAAACAGACGTCTTGTACTCTTGCTTCAGAGTAGAAAGCTCTCCTTCGGGGGAAATTGCTGTACGAGGTTATTTGTGCATATTTGTAGTATACAGCTTAATTGGTACCTACCAAAACGATTTTTCATTTGATCTAAACCAGCCCTCTCCTACTTTTTTTTGAAAAGGAGGATATACCCCGGCCTCTGCATCTGAACGATGCATGCAAATATTTTATTAATTATTCACAAAGACCATACAAAGTAATACCTTAGTACGTCTGAAGCCACCATCTAGGCAACACTTGTTGCTACTCCTATCCCCTTGATAAAGGTGTGATGACTGTCCGAGCCTAATACCAAACAGACATCGCACCAAAGCCTAATATCTAAAGCCGGATTCCCCGGTCCCCTCCTACCTGTATTTTACCCTTTTTGTTTTTTCCTATACACATTATTTCCTTCACTAGTAGATCAATAGATCGGAACGGCGGCACTCTTGTGTCGATTCCCCCCTTGGGAGCGTCATTTTTTGGAGGTGTCCACGGGCTAGAGGGACCAGTGGATGACATCTTTGGTGGAGCGGTGCTTCATCCTCCTTTTCTTAAAAAAATAATTATTTCCTTTATTGTGTATGCATTTCATTTTCTTTGTCGGTTTTACTATTGCTTTTGATGTCTATGATGTAATATCTGCTTAACAAAAATTTACAACAATGTTGTTCGATGTTCCTAACCAAAAAATGATTTTATGGGTACATCGTTTACGAGTCACTGCTGCTAGCTACTTCAACTTTTTTAAGACGGTACGATGTAAAAGTTCACATACGCGCAAATGCACTACCCCGTATGAACGCACACACCAACACCCAATCCCCATGAGCACCTTCAAGATGTTGTGATGACTTAACAATTTGAGATTGGCCAAGTCACCATAGACGCCTCATAGTCGATGAGAAGGTCTACTCCCACTGAATGAACATCACCAAAAATTCTGAAATAAATTCAGAAAAATGCAAGCACCGATGCCAAATCTACGACTTGAACCCTGGTGGGTTCCATCACTTGATTCAAATTTTGACCTCTCTTCGTCCTCTTCCATCACTTGATTCAAATCAGTGACATTTATCCCTGGATTCAGTCCCTTTTCCATCCGTTGAGGTAACCTCTCACATCTCTCACGATGTAGTTGGCTGAAATTCATTTATTTGGTGGCACTGGGCATGTGTGCCCAAATTCTAGTTTTGGGGATTTCTCCCAAATCCATTCTTGAAGTGGTGACACAATGGTCAATATATTTTTTGTGATGTGTAGTAAGCACTAGGATTAGTCATATATTTACGATTTGGGACATCATTGAACCGGGGTTAGGGTTAGGGTTTGTGTTAGAGGGGGGATAGATGTAATGGCATGGCATATTGTAGATTGTTTATTCCTTGATGCTATATTCTTGCAATGTGCTTTAAGTATTATGCGGTAGATTTTTCGTTGATGCATTATGTTTCTTGCCATTGCTTTTAGATAGCGACACTCGTTAATGGTCATTACGATGACAAGGCGACTTTTTTGTGTAACAATGCCAACATTTTTTACAACGAGGAGAAAGTCATGGCATTTGTGGCATGTCTTTATTCTTGATGAGGTTGTGGAAACAGTAAAGAGTATTGAATTGGATGGACCCGAGTCTGCAAGTTCTAGTTATGACGAGGTTCAAGCAAATATTTGTAATACTTCCTATTTATTCTTCCGTGGCTGCATGTGAGTGTCAACACATTGACCATGGTGTTGTGTAGTTCAAAAGAAAAACTATGCCTTTTGTTGCATTTTGGAAAAGGGTTAGATTTGGTTAAACATTTCGAACAGGGTCATTTTGTGCTAGACTTTCCCAAAAAGGTCAAATTTCTGATTTTGGCCTGGCATGGTGAACTTCATGCTTAACTATGTTGAGGAATTCTTTCGATTTGAGCATGGTTATTATTCCTTTATATATGTTTGCAGTTTTGGGTAGTGTTCTCCTAGTGCATTGAACTTAACTATTCTTTGGATTGCTTGTTGAAGTCGGGTATTGGATAACTCATACAGAGATTGTAGCGCTGGTGCTAATTAATTGATTTTTTGTTGCATTCTTATTTTTCTTCTCTCTTACAGTCATAGGTGCTATTTAACTGGTTGCTTATGGCATCTTGTGTGATGTTTTTCTAAAGCACAATTAATTTCCACCACTTGACAGAAAATGAGCAGAAAATGCATAAAATAGAAGACACAAGAATACGAATTTCTTTCACGAACGAACTCGGAAGAGATTCACACGATCGCCTCTTATGTTAGGCGACACACACAATCCAAGAGATACTACAGAGATACCTGAAGATCGACATACTCCAGCACCCTGCACGCTACTACCACGCTATTACGGTACTACCTCGCCGGATGGGCACCAGTTGCAGATAGTACAACACAAAATTTGAGCTCCTTCTCCAATCTCCACTGGGCAGTGGGCACTGGGCATACCTACCACGCTACTAGAGCTGAGAAACAACAAGGCAAAGGTCAAGGTCAGCACTTCACATTGCGTTCTTAAATCAGCAACAACACGAAACAGGATGGTGTCAAACTCTATGTTAGTTACCTCGGATCGCGACTCCCGCGCATCTCGTATCTTCCCCTCCAAGGTTGAGACAAGGTACTTCATGCCGAAACATAGGCTGCAGATCAATTGCAATCTTAGCTAGAAATTCATTGTACCATGAAAAATCACACGAATAGACGGAGAGAGAGAAGTACGGCTCGTCGTTGTCACAGTCGAGATCCAAATGGCGGTCGCCGCCCCCGTTCTCTTTGGCGTAGTGCATTGAGATCTTGGTCTTCTCCCCCGGTGGCGAGTCCACAGCCGGGTACTAGACGGTCAGGGACTCAGGGTCACTATCTTCCCGACCTTCTTCCCTCCTGACAGATCAGCAGCCACAAGGCCGGTGAGGAGCAGGAAGGAGAAGACGGAGAGGAGTGTCAGGTGGTAGGGGCGAGCCATCTCTCTTCTCTCTTGGCAGACTAGGGACTGGGGAGTGAGCGAGCCAAGCAAGCGAGAGAAGCATATATATGGGGATAGGTAAGAGCAGGGCTGAGGAGTTGCCACTTGCCAGTATGGTTTTAGGGGCTAAATCACCATTAATGATCTTCAAAGTACAGGCATGAACGCAAAAGCCCCCATCACGGTGCGTACCGTGTGCATCTCTTACAAAATACATGAGCAGCAGCAGTACATCATATCCGTTGGAGTTAACCTTGTTGATTAGCTATTCATCATGTTTAAGTTTTTTGTCTATGCATTTAGTTGGGTCGTCCAAGCTAGTAGGGTGTTAGCTGATTCAAAATAAGTCATGCAGATTAGAGAGTAGTGTGCATGGCGAGATTTGTCATGCCAAGTTGTGAGTGTCGCATGCATGGTTTAAAAGAGGTCCTGCCCTAAGAGTCTTTATTCCAAACACATGACCAAACAATTTAAATAGCTCTATAGTATCGCTATAGCACACTATACTCCCTCCGTTTCATAATGTAGTGCCTACAGATTTTTGCAAAAGTTAAACATTACAAACTTTGACCATATCTATAGAGAAAAGTTGGTACATCTAGAATAGCAATTGCACATCATGGGATACATCATGAGTTATATTTTTAGAATGTACATGTTTGATATTGTAGATGTAGACACTTTTCTCTATACACTTGGTCAAAGTTGGCAAAGTTTAACTTTCACAAAAATCTATAGGCACCACATTGTGGAATGGATGGAGTAGCATTTAGAAGAGGTCCGCCGCTAAAAAAATTAGCGCACTATTTAAAACTTTGGTCGCATGACACCATGCATGTGTAGCAATGGCATTAGTGTGTGTGCGCCGTTGGGTTGATCTAATCAGGATGGATGTGGTAACGGCATGAACCAAACCAGTGATGCGTGAAGTCCAAGCGGCCAAGTCAGAGAGGACATAGACGTAGAGATATAAGCAGGCGCAGTTAGTTGCGGCATGCGCCAAATGACTTGATCTCAACGACTTGGAAGTGACTCAAGTTGTGCATGCTAGTGCGGTTAGTGGAGCAGTATTAGTGGATCAGGCTGTTAGGCTTGGGCGTCCGTGTGTATGAGCTGTGATATAAAGCTCTGTAATCATGTTGTTTATTTTGTCAAGAGAGAACAAGAGAAAAGCACAAGTGCGTGTGCACCAGACTCTGTGTATTCTTCTTCCGTGCGTGTGTTGTGTGCGTGAGTCTTCCTCTACCTTGAGCGTGAGAGCATCTCCAGCCCGCCCCCCACAGCCCCCCCCCCCCGCCCTCCCCCAGGCGACTTTTTCGGCGCCGACGCCAAAAAACGCCCTAGTCGCGTCCCCAGAACGACGGAAAGCGCCGGTTCGGCCCTTTTTCCGCCCGGCGGCCGCAAGCCGAACCTAGCGCTGGAGGCGCTTGGGGCCTCCGGCGCAAGGGAAAAGCGCGGCTGGCCCACGCCGTCAGGTGAAAAGTCAAGATTTTCTTTCCCGACTCGCCTTCCACCCCCCGCGCTCTCGGCCACCGCTAGCTATATCCCGGCGCCGCCCGCCGCCCTTCACCGATAGATAGCCATCCCCCGCCGGAAAAATAGCAGAGGTTCGCCGGGGCAGCCCCTCCGACAGCAGCTGGGTGTTTCCGGCCGGGGAGGGGCAGTTTAGCGGCGGGTGCACGCCCACTAGGCGCAAGGTGTTCGGCGATTTGCCTGCCTCGGCGATGGACTCGGATGACGAGGAAGTGCTCGCCGCGCTGCTGGAGGAGGAAGCCGAGGCCGACATCCAGGAAGAAGAGCATCTCATGGTGCTCGCCGCCCTCGCCCAGCTCCTGGCGAGCAATGAAAAGTCGCGGTGAGGTGGCTCAGCACCGGGGCGGGTGAAAGCAAAGAACCGGCATCGTCTCGAAGGCTACTGCATGCTCTACTCCGACTACTTCGGCGATGCTCCACTTCACTGTGACAGAACATTTCGGCGCCGTTACCGGATGAGCAGAAAGCTTTTCCTCAGGATTGTGAATTCCATCCGGGAGTTCGGCAACTACTTCAAATGCAAGATGGATTGCACCGGCAAACATGGATTCACCTCGATCCAGAAATGCACGACAGCGATGAGGATGCTTGCATATGGAGCTCCCGGTGACTCACAGGACGACTATGGGCGCATGGCCGAGTCCAGCAGCATAGAGTGTTTCTACAAGTTCTGTCGGGCAGTGGTGGCAGTGTCTGGACCGCAATACTTGAGAACACCCAATGTGGAAGACACTGCTCGGATCCTAGCACAGAATGCAGCAAGAGGATTTCCTGGGATGCTTGTAAGCATCGACTGTATGCATCCGTTTCCGGCCGCGGAGGGGTAGTTCAGCGGCGGGTGCACGCCCACTGGCCGCAAGGTGTTCGGCGATTTACCTGCCTCGGCGATGGACTCGGATGACGAGGAAGTGCTCACCGCGCTGCTGGAGGAGGAAGCCATGGCCGACGTCCAGGAAGAAGAGCATCTCATGGTGCTCGCCGCCCTCTGTTGGAAATATGCCCTAGAGGCAATAATAAATATGTTATTATTATATTTCTTTGTTCATGATAATAGTCTTTTATTCATGCTATAACTGTATTATCCGGAAATCGTAATACACGTGTGAATACATAGACAACGCCAAGTCCCTAGTAAGCCTCTAGTTGACTAGCTCGTTGATCAATAGATGGTTACGGTTTCCTGACCATGGACATTGGATGTCATTGATAACGGGATCACATCATTAGGGGAATGATGTGATGGACAAGACCCAATCCTAAGCCTAGCATAGAGATCGTGTAGTTCGCATGCTGAAGCTTTTCTAATGTCAAGTATCTTTTCCTTAGACCATGAGATTGTGCAACTCCCGGATACCGTAGGAATGCTTTGGGTGTACCAAACGTCACAACGTAACTGGGTGGCTATAAAGGTGCATTACAGGTATCTCCGAAAGTGTCTGTTGGGTTGGCACGAATCGAGACTGGGATTTGTCACTCCGTGTAAACGGAGAGGTATCTCTGGGCCCACTCGGTAGGACATCATCATAATGTGCGCAATGTGACCAAGGGGTTGATCACGGGATGATGTGTTACGGAACGAGTAAAGAGACTTGCCGGTAACGAGATTGAACAAGGTATCGGGATACCGACGATCGAATCTCGGGCAAGTATCGTACCGATAGACAAAGGGAATTGTATACGGGATTGATTAAGTCCTTGACATCGTGGTTCATCCGATGAGATCATCGTGGAACATGTGGGATCCAACATGGGTATCCAGATCCCGCTGTTGGTTATTGACCGGAGAACGTCCCGGTCATGTCTGCATGTCTCCCGAACCCGTAGGGTCTACACACTTAAGGTTCGATGACGCTAGGGTTATAAAGGAAGCTTGTATGTGGTTACCGAATGTTGTTCGGAGTCCCGGATGAGATCCCAGACGTCACGAGGAGTTCCGGAATGGTCCGGAGGTAAAGATTTATATATAGGAAGTCCTGTTTCGGCCATCGGGACAAGTTTCGGGGTCATCGGTATTGTACCGGGACCACCGGAAGGGTCCCGGGGGTCCACCGGGTGGGGCCACCTATCCCGGAGGGTCCCATGGGCTGAAGTGGGAAGGGATCCAGCCCAAAGTGGGCTGGGGCGCCACTTCCCTCATGGCCCATGTGCCTAGGGCGAAGGGGGAACCCTAAGGAAGAGTCCTAGGAGGGGAAGGCACCTCCTAGGTGCCTTGGGGGGGAGGGAATCCTCCCTTGGCCGCCGCCCCTTTCCCATCTAGGGCTGCCGCACCCCCTAGGGTGGGAACCCTAGAGGGGGCGCACCCTCCTCCCTCTTCCCTATATATAGTGAGGCCTGGGGCTGCACATAACACGCGATTCGATCTCTCGTTGGTGCAGCCCTGCGTCTCTTCTTCCTCCTCTTCTAGCCACGCTCCTCCACCACCACCACGCCGTTGTGCTGCTGCTGGATGGAGTCTTCCTCAAGCTCTCCCTCTCTCCTTGCTGGATCAAGGCGTGGGAGACGTCACTGGGCTGTACGTGTGTTGAACGCGGAGGTGCCGTCCGTTCGGCACTAGGATCTCCGGTGATTTGAATCACGACGAGTACGACTCCATCAACCCCGTTCACTTGAACGCTTCCGCTTAGCGATCTACAAGGGTATGTAGATGCACTCTCCTTCCTCTCGTTGCTGGTCTCTCCATAGATAGATCTTGGTGACACGTAGGAAAATTTTGAATTTCTGCTACGTTCCCCAACAGTGGCATCATGAGCTAGGTCTATTGCGTAGATTCTTTGCACGAGTAGAACACAAAGTAGTTGTGGGCGTTGATTTTGTTCAATATGCTTACCGTTACTAGTCCAATCTTGTTTCGACGGTATTGTGGGATGAAGCGGCCCGGACCGACCTTACACGTACTCTTACGTGAGACAGGTTCCACCGACTGACATGCACTTGGTGCATAAGGTGGCTAGCGGGTGCCAGTCTCTCCCACTTTAGTCGGAACGGATTCGATGAAAAGGGTCCTTATGAAGGGTAAATAGCAATTGGCATATCACGTTGTGGTTTTTCGTAGGTAAGAAACATTCTTGCTAAAAACCCATAGTAGCCACGTAAAACATGCAAACAACAATTAGAGGACGTCTAACTTGTTTTTGCAGGGTATGCTATGTGATGTGATATGGCCAAAAGGATGTGATGAATGATATATGTGATGTATGAGATTGATCATGTTCTTGTAATAGATGATCATGAAGCCCCAAGATGGAGATCAAAGGAGCTATATGATATTGTCCATATCATGTCCCTATTATTTGATTGCATGTGATGTTTATCATGTTTATGCATCTTATTTGCTTAGAACGACGGTAGTAAATAAGATGATCCCTTACAACAATTTCAAGAAGTGTTCTCCCCTAACTGTGCACCGTTGCTACAGTTCGTCGTTTCGAAGCACCACGTGATGATCGGGTGTGATAGATCCTTACGTTCACATACAATGGGTGTAAGACAGATTTACACATGCAATACACTTAGGGTTAACTTGACGAGCCTAGCATGTACGGACATGGCCTCGGAACACGGAGACCGAAAGGTCGAGCATGAGTCGTATAGAAGATACGATCAACATGAAGATGTTCACCGATGATGACTAGTCCGTCTCATGTGATAATCGGACACGGCCTAGTTTGACTCGGATCATGTGATCACTTAGATGACCAGAGGGATGTCTATCTGAGTGGGAGTTCATAAGATGAACTTAATTATCTTGAACATAGTCAAAAGATCTTTGCAAATTATGTCGTAAGCTCGCGCTTTAGTTCCACTGTTTAGATATGTTCCTAGAGAAAATATAGTTGAAAGTTGATAGTAGCGATAATGCGATCAGTAGAAAGCTTATGTCCTTAATACACCGCTAAGTGTGCTGAGCCCCAAACGTCGTCTGTGGATGTTGCGAACATCGGACATACACATTTTGATAACTACGTGATAGTTCAGTTAAACGGTTTAGAATTGAGGCACCGAAGACGTTTTTGAAACGTCGCGGAACATATGAGATGTTTCGAGGGCTGAAATTGGGATTTCAGGATCGTGCCCACGTCAAGAGGTATGAGACCTCCGACGATTTTCTTAGCCTGCAAACTAAGGGAGAAAAGCTCAATCGTTGAGCTTGTGCTCAGATTGTCTGAGTGCGACAATCACTTGAATCGAGTGGGAGTTGATCTTCCAGATGAGATAGTGATGTTTCTCAAAAGTCATTGCCACCAAGCTGCTAGAGCTTTGTGATGAACTATAACATATCAGGGATAGATATGATGATCCTTGAGGTATTCGCGATGTTTGACACCGCGGAAGTAGAAATCAAGAAGGAGCATCAATTGTTGATGGTTGGTGAAACCACTAGTTTCAAGAAGGGCAAGGGCAAGAAGGGATACTTCATGAAACGGCAAATCAGCTCCTGCTCCAGTGAAGAAACCCAAGGTTGAACCCAAACCCGAGACTAAGTGCTTCTGTGATAAGGGGAATAATCACTAGAGCGGAATTACCCTAGATACTTGTTAGATGAGAAGGCTGGCAAGGTCGATAGAAGTATATTGGATATACATTATGTTAGTGTGTACTTTACTAGTACTCCTAGTAGCACCAGGGTATTAGATACCGGTTCGGTTGCTAAGTGTTAGTAACTCGAAATAAAAGCTACGGAATAAATGGAGACTAGCTAAAGGTGAGCTGACGATATGTGTTGGAAGTGTTTCCAAGTTTGATGTGATCAAACATCGCACACTCCCTCTACCATCAAGATTATTATTAAACCTGAATAACTGTCATTGTGTGTTTGCGTTGAGCATAGACATGATTGGATTATGTCTATCGCAATACGGTTATTCATTTAAAGAGAATAATGGTTACTCTATTTATTTGAATAATACCTTCAACGGTCTTGCACCTAAAGGAATGGTTTATTGAATCTCGATCGTAGTGATACACATTTTCATGCCAAAAGATATAAGATAGTAATGATAGTACCACTTACTTGTGGCACTGCCATGTAAGTCATATTGGTATAAAACGCGTGAAGAAGCTCCATGTTGATGGATCTTTGGACTCACTCATTTTGAAAAGTTTGAGACATGCGAACCATGTCTAGTGGTGCATACGCATGAAGAAACTCCATGCAGATGGATCGTTTAGACTCACTTGATTTTGAATCACTTGAGATATGCAAATCATACCACATGGGCAAGATGACTGAAAAGCCTCGTTTTCAGTAAGATGGAACAAGATAGCAACTTGTTGGAAGTAACACATTTTGATGTGTGCAGTCCAATGAGTGCTGAGGCATGCAGTGAATATCGTTATGTTCTTACTTCACAGATGATTCGAGTAGATGTTGAGTATATTTACTTAATGAAACACAAGTCTGAATTATTGAATGGTTCAAGTAATTTCAGAGTGAAGTTTAAGATCTTCGTGACAAGAGGATAGAATGTCTATGATATGATCATAGAGATGAATATCTGATTTATGAGTTTTGGCACACAATTAAGACATTGTGGAAATTGTTTCACAATTAATACCGCCTGGAACACCATAGTGTGATGGTGTGTCCGAACATCATAGTTGCACCCTATTGGATATGGTGCGTACCATGATGTCTCTTATCGAATTACCACTATTGTTCATGGGTTAGGCATTAGAGACAACCACATTCACTTTAATAGGGTACCACGTAATTCCGATGAGATGACACCGTGTGAACTATGGTTTAGGGAAACCTAAGCAGTCATTTCTTAAAGGTTTGGGGCTGCGACGCTTATGTGAAAAAGTTTCAGGATTGATAAGCTCGAACCCAAAGCGGATAAAATGCATCTTCATAGGACACCCAAAACAGTTGGGTATACCTCCTAATTCAGATCCGAAAGCAATATGAATTGTTTCTTGAATCGGGTCCTTTCTCGAGGAAAAGTTTGTCTCGAAAAATTGAGTGGGAGGATGGTGGAGACTTGATGAGGTTATTGAACCGTCACTTCAACTAGTGTGTAGCAGGGCACAGGAAGTTGTTCCTATGGCACCTACACCAATTGAAGTAGAAGCTTATGATAGTGATCATGAAACTTCGGATCAAGTCACTACCGTACCTCGTAGGGTGACAAGGATGCGTACTACTTCAGAGTGGTACGGTGATCCTGTCTTGAAGGTCATGTTGCTAGACAACAATGAACCTACGAGCTATGGAGAAGCGATGGTGGGCCCAAATTCCGACAAATGGTTAGAAGCCATGAAATCCGAGATAGGATCCATGTATCATAACAAAGCATGGACTTTGGTGGACTTGCCCGATGATCGGCAAGCCATTGAAATAAATGGATCTTTAAGAAGAAGACGGACGTGGACGGTAATGTCACCGTCTATGAAGCTCGACTTGTGGCAAAGAGTTTTTCATAAGTTCAAGGAGTTGACTACGATGAGATTTTCTCATATGTAGTGATGCTTAAGTCCGTCGGAATCATGTTAGCATTAGCTGCATTAATGAAATCTGGCAGATGGATGTCAAAACAAGTTTCCTTACAAGTTTTTTGTAAGGAAAGATTGTATGTGATACAATCAGAAAGGTTTTGTCGATCCTAAGGATGCTAAAAGGTATGCTAGCTCTAGCGATCCTTCCATGGACTGGAGTAAGCATCTCGGAGTTGGAATGTGCACTTTGATGAGATGATCAAAGATTTTGGGTTTGTACAAAGTTTATGAGAAACTTGTATTTCCAAAGAAGTGAGTGGGAGCACTATAGAATTTCTGATGAGTATATGTTGTTGACATATTGATTATCAGAAATGACGTAGAATTTTTGGAAAGCATATAGGGTTATTTGGAAAGTGTTTTTCAATGGAAAGCCTGGATTAAGCTACTTGAGCATTGAGCATCAAGATCTATAAGGATAGATCAAAACGCTTAATGGTACTTTCAAATGAGCACATTCCTTGACATGATCTTGAAGGTGTTCAAGATGGATCAGTCAAAAAAGGAGTTCTTGCCTGAGTTGTAAGGTATGAAGTTAAGACTTAAAGCTTGACTACGGCAGAAGAAAGAGGAAGGACGAAGGTCGTCCCCTATGCTTTTATCATAGGCTCTCTACAGTATGCTATGTTGTGTACCACACCTGAAGTGTGCCTTGCCATGAGTCAGTCAAGGGGTACAAGAGTGATCCAAGAATGGATCACTGTACAGCGGTCAAAGTTATCCTTAGTAACTAGTGGACTAAGGAATTTTCTCGGTTATCGAGGTGATAAAGAGTTCGACGTAAAGAGTTACGACGATGCAAGCTTAACACCTATCCGGATAGCTCTGAGTAGAGATACCGGATACGTATAATGGAGCAACAATTTAGAATAACTCCAAGTAGAACAGTTATTTGAAATGGCTCCAAATAGAGCGTGGTAGCTGCATCTAGGAGATGACATAAAGATTTGTAAAGCACACACGGATCTGAAAGGTTCAGACCCGTTGACTAAAACCTCTCTCACAAGCAACATGATCAAACCCAGGACCTTGAGTGTTAATCACATATCGATGTGAACTGGATTATTGACTCTAGTGCAAGTGGGAGACTGTTGGAAATATGCCCTAGAGGCAATAATAAATATGTTATTATTATATTTCTTTGTTCATGATAATAGTCTTTTATTCATGCTATAACTGTATTATCCGGAAATCGTAATACACGTGTGAATACATAGACAACACCATGTCCCTAGTAAGCCTCTAGTTGACTAGCTCGTTGATCAATAGATGGTTACGGTTTCCTGACCATGGACATTGGATGTCATTGATAACAGGATCACATCATTAGGAGAATGATGTGATGGACAAGACCCAATCCTAAGCCTAGCATAGAGATCGTGTAGTTCGTATGCTGAAGCTTTTCTAATGTCAAGTATCTTTTCCTTAGACCATGAGATTGTGCAACTCCCGGATACCGTAGGAATGCTTTGGGTGTACCAAACGTCACAACGTAACTGGGTGGCTATAAAGGTGCATTACAGGTATCTCCGAAAGTGTCTGTTGGGTTGGCACGAATCGAGACTGGGATTTGTCACTCCGTGTAAACGGAGAGGTATCTCTAGGCCCACTCGGTAGGACATCATCATAATGTGCGCAATGTGACCAAGGGGTTGATCACGGGATGATGTGTTACGGAACGAGTAAAGAGACTTGCCGGTAACGAGATTGAACAAGGTATCGGGATACCGACGATCGAATCTCGGGCAAGTATCGTACCGATAGACAAAGGGAATTGTATACGGGATTGATTAAGTCCTTGAGATCGTGGTTCATCCGATGAGATCATCGTGGAACATGTGAGATCCAACATGGGTATCCAGATCCCGCTGTTGGTTATTGACCGGAGAACGTCCCGGTCATGTCTGCATGTCTCCCGAACCCGTAGGGTCTACACACTTAAGGTTCGATGACACTAGGGTTATAAAGGAAGCTTGTATGTGGTTACCGAATGTTGTTCGGAGTCCCGGATGAGATCCCGGACGTCATGAGGAGTTCCGGAATGGTCCGTAGGTAAAGATTTATATATAGGAAGTCCTGTTTCGGCCATCGGGACAAGTTTCGGGGTCATCGGTATTGTACCGGGACCACCGGAAGGGTCCCGGGGGTCCACCGGGTGGGGCCACCTATCCCGGAGGGTCCCATGGGCTGAAGTGGGAAGGGATCCAGCCCAAAGTGGGCTGGGGCGCCACTTCCCTCATGGCCCATGCGCCTAGGGTGAAGGGGGAACCCTAAGGAAGAGTCCTAGGAGGGGAAGGCACCTCCTAGGTGCCTTGGGGGGAGGGAATCCTCCCTTGGCCGCCGCCCCTTTCCCATCTAGGGCTGCCGCACCCCCTAGGGTGGGAACCCTAGAGGGGGCGCACCCTCCTCCCTCTTCCCTATATATAGTGAGGCCTGGGGCTGCCCATAACACGCGATTCGATCTCTCGTTGGTGCAGCCCTGCGTCTCTTCTTCCTCCTCTTCTAGCCACGCTCCTCCACCACCACCACGCCGTTGTGCTGCTGCTGGATGGAGTCTTCCTCAACCTCTCCCTCTCTCCTTGCTGGATCAAGGCGTGGGAGACGTCACCGGGCTGTACGTGTCTTGAACGCGGAGGTGCCGTCCGTTCGGCACTAGGATCTCTGGTGATTTGAATCACGACGAGTACGACTCCATCAACCCCGTTCACTTGAACGCTTCCGCTTAGCAATCTACAAGGGTATGTAGATGCACTCTCCTTCCCCTCGTTGCTGGTCTCTCCATAGATAGATCTTGGTGACACGTAGGAAAATTTTGAATTTCTGCTACGTTCCCCAACACCCTCACCCAGCTGCTGGCGAGCAATGAAAAGCCGCGGCGAGGTGGCTCGGCACCGGGGCGGGTGAAAGCAAATAACCGGCATCGTCTCGAAGGCTACTGCAGGATCTACTCCGACTACTTCGCCAATGCTCCTCTTCACGGCGACAGAACATTTCGGCGCCGTTATCGGATGAGATGAGCCGAAAGCTTTTCCTCAGGATTGTGAATTCCATCCGGGAGTTCGACAACTACTTCAAATGCAATATGGATTGCACCGGCAAACTTGGATTCACCTTGATCCAGAAATGCACGACAGCGATGAGGATGCTTGCATACGGAACTCCCGGTGACTCACAGGACGACTATGGGCGCATGGCCGAGTCCACCAGCATAGAGTGTTTCTACAAGTTCTATCAGGCAGTGGTGGCAGTGTTTGGACCGCAATACTTGAGAACACCCAATTTGGAAGACACTGCTCGGATCCTAGCACAGAATGCAGCAAGAGGATTTCCTGGGATGCTTGGAAGCATCGACTGTATGCATCCGTTTTCGGCCGCGGAGGGGCAGTTTAGAGGCGGGTGCACGCCCACTGGGCGCAAGGTGTTCGGCAATTTTCCTGCCTCGGTGATGGACTCGGATGACGAGGAAGTGCTTACCGCACTGTTGGAGGAGGAAGCCGAGGCCGACGTCCAGGAAGAAGAGCATCTCATGGTGCTCGCTGCCCTCGCCCAGATGCTGGCGAGCAATGAAAAGCCGCGGCGAGGTGGCTCGGCACCGGGGCGGGTGAAAGCAAAGAACCGGCATCGTCTCGAAGGCTACTGCATGCTCTACTCTGACTACTTCACCGATGCTCCACTTCACGACGACAGAACATTTCGGCGCCGTTATCGGATGAGAAGAAAGCTTTTCCTCAGGATTGTGAATTCCATCCGGGAGTTCGACAACTACTTCAAATGCAAGATGGATTGCACCGGCAAACTTGGATTCACCTCGATCCAGAAATGCACGACAGCGATGAGGATGCTTGCATACGGAGCTCCCGATGACTCACAGGACGACTATGGGCGCATGGACGAGTCCACCAGCATAGAGTGTTTCTACAAGTTCTGTCGGGCAGTGGTGGCAGTGTTTGGACCGCAATACTTGAGAACTCCCAATGTGGAAGACACTGGTCGGATCCTAGCACAGAATGCAGCAAGAGGATTTCCTGGGATGCTTCGAAGCATCGACTATATGCATTGGAAATTACTACTAGGGAAAACCTTATACACAGAAATTTAGCAACAGTGCGGGTCAAAAAAGAGCGTTGGTGCTAAATAGCAGTAGCGATTGGCGGAAAATCGTGCTACAGATACAACTTTAGCAGTAGCGCGTGTAGTGACAAAAGCGCTACTACTAATATTCTCATTGCTAGAATGACAGGGTATGCATAGTAGTAGCGGGCTTGGAGGAAACGCGCTGCCGCTACGTCATAAGTAGCAGCGTGTTTCCTTAGAAGAGCGCTACTACTAACGGAAATAAAATAAGATGAAAAACAAATAGAAAAGTAAATGAAAATGAAAGAAATAGAAAAAGGAGAAAGGAAAAAATTAAATGTAAAGCAAAATAAATGAAAAAACGAAAAAACGGAGGAAGGCATAGCAGCAGCGTGTGTTTGTAAGAGGCGCTATAGCTAATGTAGCTGAAGCGCGTGTCCTAGACCCCTCTATAGAAACAGAAAAGGAAATTAAAAAATGAAAGAAAATTACATAGATATAGCAGCAGCGTGTTTTTCTAAAACCGCTATAGCTATCTTAGCTATAGCGCGTTTTGCCAAACGCGCTACCGCTAAGTTTGACTTAACCAAAAAAAGGTTTCCCCCAGGCCACCATTTCTCCCCCAAATCCCTCAACCCACCCCGCGCGCCGCCGTCTCCCCGATTCGCCGTCGCCCCACTTCGCCGCCATCTCCTCCCGACGTCGACGCCACCAGAGTCGTGCGCCGTCGACGCCACCGGAGCCGCCCCCAACGCCACGGAGCCGCACGGCCTCGTCAACGCCATCGGAGCCGCCGTCGACGCCACCGGATCCTTCCTCGCCACAACTGCCTCCCTCGCCGTCACCGGAGACGCCCCTGCCTCCCTCGCCGTCACCGGAGACGCCCCTGCCTCCCTCGCCACCACTGCCTCCGTCGCCACCATCGGAGCCATCCTCTGTAAGCCCCCACCCCTCCTCTCTCTCTCTAATGCATAGGTTAGCTAGTTTAATTAGGTTAATTATCTAGGTTAGGGCAAAAATTTAGTTAGGGCTTTGACAGAGAAGTAGCTAGGTTAACTAGTTTAATTAGGTTAATTATCTGGGTTAGTGCAAAAATTTAGTTAGGGCTTTGACAG
The DNA here is from genome assembly GCF_018294505.1 of Triticum aestivum. NCBI lineage: Eukaryota > Viridiplantae > Streptophyta > Magnoliopsida > Poales > Poaceae > Triticum > Triticum aestivum. The sequence goes on along the minus strand of NC_057795.1, from coordinate 67,839,556 downwards.
AGAACTAGTCAGGTTAACTAGTTTAATTAGGTTAATTATCTAGGTTAATTAGTGCAAAAATTTATTTTGGGCTTTGCCAGAGAACTAGCTGCGTTAACTAGGTTAATTAGTGCAAAAATTTAAGTGGCCATGTTATATCTTTTCATTGAAGTTGTTCGATTGTGCCCAAGTGGCTTTGTTGTTTCCAGGGAATGATGCTGAGTAACCTATGTTTTGCCGGAATGTTGATTCATTTCTGTTCCGGCAAATTTCAGGTTCTCGATTTGTCCACTTTTTAGCAAAGGTCATGCCGAAATTTTCCGTGAATTTCGGCATGACTTGTGATACAAACTAGGACATATCGAGTGCCCGGGATTTGCCGCACCAAGAAGGAGTCAACATTCCTGCAAAACAATAGTGTTTTTATGTCATTATTCATTTTATTAGGTCTAGAATTAATTGACTAGATTTAATCATAGGAAACATGGCTAGCAACGATGAAGGACAGGGTTCTGGTGATTGCGACGACGTCTACCGGGCGGCAGACGAATTTTTTAGCCTTACCGACGATCAACCGATGTTGTTGCTGGGCCCACCGGTGGCATCGGGGACTGAGACCGACACGCAGACCGGTGCTGAGACTGAGACCGGCGCTGAGATTCAGACCGGCATCGAGACCGGCACTGAGACCGGCGCTGAGACCGGTGCTGCCTCGGGGAGCGGAGCCGGTGTAGAACCGAAAGCAAAGAGGCAACGGGTTCCTAACAAACTCAGGACTACTAGACTGGTGGTCACGGAGGTGGACGACGGCAATTTTGAGCCAAAGGCGCCCGAGGAAGCGCGCGCGTGCTACGGCAATCAAATAGGCTGCATCGTACGGACAACCGCCACCATCAACGATGAGAAACTAAAGAAGATAGAAAATATGAGGAGCTCCCTCCTAAAGAAGTTTCACCAGATATTCTTGTTCCCGGGCCGGAATGAGAAGGATTATGAAGATCCAGACGAGGACCCGGCAATGAAGAAGATAAACAAACACGCCATGACCAAGTTTAGCGACGCGTTGGCCGCCTGGAAAAATCGAGTGAAAGCAAAGATCAACGACGGGGAACCCTACTCCGAGATTGTAAAGGATAATCCGACAATCACGGAAGAGCAGTTTCAAATATTCAAGGAGGCTTGCGAGGCCGAAGCTGCCAAAAAAAGTCTAAGTACATGAAGGGGCTTCAAAAGAGGAACATTGGGAGCCACCACCTCGGAAGCCGTGGTTACGGCGGAAAGAGGTCCAAATGGGCCAAGGAGGACGCGGAAGCCGCGAGTCTGGGCATCCCAGACCCCTTGGCGGATTTCACCGTCCCGCAGGAGCGTGACGTCCTGAGGGCCCGGCACCGTTGGGACCCAGTGAAGAAGGTTTACGAGACAACACCGGTCATTACGGAGTTCATGAGACTGCTGGTAATTTTAGTTTCTGGTCAATTCGACTGCACACGTTAGTCATATTTGTAAACAATCCTTGTGCCTTTTGCAGAAAGAGCAGCACCGGATTGCGGCCGAAAGCGACTCGCCGTCTGAGGCATTGGCGAGGCCCAAGTGGGACACTCCATTCAACCGGGCGTTGAACATATTGAAACAACAACCGTTGGATACTCGACCGTCGAACCGCGTGCACGGTGTCGGAGACGGCGCCACGTGGAAGAAGTACTACCGTGAGACCACAGAGGAGAGAAAGGAAAGATGGAGGTTAACTGAAGAAAACATCGATAAGAAGGTTCAGATTGCGGTTGAGAAGAAATCATCTCAGACAGTCGCAACAGCGGTAGCTGCCGCACAATAGGCGATTGCAGATATATCTACTTCCTTGGTGACGGGTGTTTTCACTTGGACAAGGCAAAATCCAGAAAAAAATGCAGAGGACTTTCCCCTTGCTGACTTCTTGGGAGCACCTGCTCCCGCACCGGCTCCCACACCTGCTCCCGCACCGGCTCCCGCACCGGACGTGCTTGGTGGTGCCTCCTCTTTGGCTGAGCTCGACGCCCTCATGGTATCTGTCGCACTGGCCCCCTTCAGTATAAATGTATAATCTCCGATTTTTGTTGCCTTTCGGATGTCTCACGTCGCAGACTTTTCTTTGCAGGCCGGCGAAACCCCGTGCACCATATTGTACACCATCGGCGAACAGAAGGTGGACGCGGGGAAGGCGACGATAATGGAGCCAAAGGAACCATTGTTCCACAGCCGGCCGATCCTCCCGAACGTCTTCAAGGTTTCCGTGGCCAGTGTCAAACCGGGCCACGAGAATTTGCCTCCTCTAGTACTAGTGGGGGATGACGATGAGTCCCCGCGGCGGCTTGGTGATTGTTGCAATGGGTGGGTCCTATTGTGGCCAAAGAGTCTGCTTCGTCTGGAGGCGGCCGGGAGCACACCCACCACGAGCACGCAACCTTAGCAAGGTATGAACATCAACACCCCACCTACCCAATTAGCGTCGGGTGTCGGGTTGGGTGATAGCGGACGGGGTAAGAAGGTGGCTCCATTAGTCGCTGATGACGTCGCCATGGATGATGATGAGGATGACGATGGCGCTGAATAGTATGTCTATACTGGCGCCTCCTCAGGGTTTGAGCGTCATGAGTCGGTGCCTGAATTACCGTCTCAACGTATTATTGACGACCTTCCGGTAGTAAAGAAGTCTAGGAAGAGAGCGAGGAAAGGCAAAAAAGCTGATTCTATGATCCAGCCGCCTCAATAGCCTCGGCTTCAGGACCGTGTAGATATCCCCGATGCGGATAAATGGCATATCCCCGGTCAACCAATCCTACCTGAAACAGCGCTACGGGCCAGATTCGGCGATCTAAGGAGACTTCATGACGATGTGCTGCGGGTAGAGAAAGGCCTCATCGCCTCGAAAGATCCAGGATACCCACTCTACGTGGTTAACGTTCCGCGGCAAATGTCGTACGTCGACAGCTTCCCCGCGGATAAGTTCTTCCTCCGATTCGATTACATATTCGACATGTTTCACGTGAAGAAGCTGGATTTTACGTTTGTCCGCCTTTATGCCTTGCACATGAACTACATCATTGGGGTTGAGCAGATACGTCATATCTGTGTCGCTGACCCGTACTACATGCACGAGGGCTTCTTGGGAGTCTGTGCAGAGCAGCGTGAATACGCGAGGGATTACATCGTCAGTTTCATGCTCGCCAATAAGGACAAGGAGGCGATTCTCGTGCCTTATCATCCCGTGTAAGTCATCCGCGCTGCTATCCTTCCTTCGATTTCAATAATTCATTTGCACGGTGTAGGCTAATTAATTTGAGGTGTACTTATTTTGCGCAGCGGCGGGCGCGCCGTCCTCATCATCCTCTACCCCCGATTCTCCCACGCTCTTTACTTGGACTCGTCGAAGAACATTCACAAAAAGGATTACACCCACATCAAAGATGTTCTCGACAGTGCTATGTTTTACTACCAAGCAAGGGGTGGAGAGGTTAGGGACAAGAAGAGAAGGGGCGGCAGGGCCGCCTTCAGCCATAAGACCGACTTCTGCTGCATCCAGCAACCGAACGATTCTCTTAATGATGGATTCTATGTCCTACACCACATGCTGGAGTACAGACGGGATCACCAGAACCTTCACATGTCACCTAGATCTGGCGATGCCCATATTCTGCAATGGGCAAAGGACATAGGAGATATCGAGGATCATCGACTTCGAGCTGAGTTCTATAACATCCAGCGTGAACTTGCCCAAATCATCATGAATGAGGTCGTCGGAAAAACAGGGATGTTCTACGCAGAAGGACAAATGTCGCGGGAAGACGTCCGAACATGGATAGCCTCTCAGCGTCTCGACCTGAAGCCTTTCACTAAGCTCGGGGACTATCTCCCTGACCTCGATGGATGGCACGGCATGTTGGAGTGATTGTCGATATATGACAATGTGTCTGTTTAGTCCATACTTTCTGTATGACAAAACTTTGAGTTATGCGCAGTGAAACTTTATTTGTGATGTAATTAAACCGTCCTCCTCCTCGACTAGCGAAGATCACTCTAGTTAGGGCATTTTGGGTACGATGAACTTTGTTATTTATGCTTATGATATGTTGTTTCTATTTTTGTCAAGTCTGTCTCTTTCTGTTGCTAAACTATATATGTTGCATATCATCGACTCATGTGACGATGCAGGTGCATAGATCATAGATGGCGAAGAAGTGCTACGCCAGGAGTATATATACGACAAGTGGCCGGAGTGTCAGGCCCAGGTGTACCGGTTTTCGGTTTCCGAGCGACACGCAGTAGTTAGTTTAGGTTCACGCTAATGCGAGAGAGGGATACGAACTCATGTACTCAAAGTGATAGCTATTCTCGCGTATCATTGTTTAGATGGATGATGATGTATTTGCAAGTAATCGAGACTTGTATCGCTATTTTCGAGATTGATGACGAGAGACCACTTTGTGTTGGATGATGATTATGATGATGACATGATTTGATGAGACTAATTGTATGTATATGCTATGATTACATTTGTATGTGGATGATATGCTAAAGATTATTGTATAAAGCCTATTCAAATACAAAACAAATAAAAAACAAATATGCAGGAAAAAAACTAATAAAACTAGTAGTAGCGAGGGGGGGGGGGAATTTAGCAGTAGCGCCGCCTTACCAGTAGCGCTTCCCTGTAAACAGCGCTGCAGATAATATCAGTAGCGCCCTTTTCTAAAGAGCGCTGCAGATATTCATGTGTAGCAGTAGCGCTGGTCAACAGGCGCTACTGCTATAAGTTAGTTGTAGCGCCTTATTAGTAGCGCCGGTACCCGCGCTACTGAGAGGGCCAAAACCCGCGCTGCTGCTAGGCTTTTCCCTAGTAGTGAATAGAAGAATTGCCCATTTGCTTGGCAGGGGATGTACAAAGGCGCCAAAGGCGGTTGCAGTGTGGTACTTAAGGCGGTGGCCACACAGGACTTCTGGATTTGGCACTCCTTCTTTGGTATGCCAGGAACTCACAATGACATGAACGTGCTGCAGTGCTCTCCTGTCTTTGCCAAGCTTGTTGAAGGTCATTCTCCTTCGGTGAACTTCGAGATCAATGGGCGGCACTACAACAAGGGGTACTATCTAGCTGATGGCATCTATCCGAGATGGTCGACATTTGTGAAGACCATCAAAAACCTGTGCCTGGAGGCAATAACGTCTGGTTTGCGAAGATTCAGGAGGCTTGCAGGAAGGATGTCGAGCGGGCATTTGCTGTGCTCCAATCTCGATTTGCTGTTGTCCGGTACCCCGCTCAGACCTGGTCAAAAGATCAAATGTCGGAGATCATGACCTGCTGTGTCATCTTGCACAACATGGTCATCTAGAGCGAGCAGGAAGAGCCAGTGTTTGACACTGAACCATACCACAGGCAGGGTCCTCTTGCCCAAGTTGATCATCAGCTACCGGCAAACTGGACTGCCTACCTCAGTATGCGGCAGGAGATCCGAGACCCACAGGTGCATCATCAACTGCAGCAAGATCTGATAGAGCACCTATGGAGGCTCAAGGGTGACGCCGGGCGCGACGTGTGATGAAATATGAGTTTTTATTTGTTGAACTACATAATTTGTATTGAACTATTTGTTGTTGTACTATTTTGTTGAAATATTTGATTTTTCTATGATGAAAAATTATTTATGTTGATAATCGAACGCCCAGCCACTGCGAACCACACCGAATATGGCCTATTCTCGCCCATATGGGTCCTTTTCGCCGAAATGGGGCTTCAAAAGTGGGCCAACATCGATGCCTGGGGGCGAGCTGGGGGCGACGACTGGGCGCAAAACCGCCCCCCAACGCCGAACGTATCGTCGGCTCGCCCTCAGGGGGCGATTTTTATGCGTCCTGGGGGGCCAACGGCTGGAGACACTGGTGGAAAAAGGGCCTTTGGTCGCGGTTCGCAACTGCCATTAGTCGCGGTTGCGCAACCGCGACCGAACGGGCGCGACTAAAGGCCCCCCCTTTAGTCGCGGTTGCTTAAGAACCGCGACTAAAGGCCCGTCCACGTGGGCGCCAGGTGGCCGTCGGGGCGGAGGACCTTTAGTCGCGGTTCTTCTGGCCAACCGCGACTAAAGGCCGCCGCAGGTTTAGGGTTTTAGCCCCCCCCCCCCTTAAACCTGTTTTTTGTTTAATTTGTATTGTTTTATTTCTTTTGTGCTTTATTTTAATTTTGAAGGAGTTTCATATATTCTACGGTACTACATACATGCATATGAATGTAGAATTTCAAATAAATTTGAAATTAGAACCAAAAAGAATTCAAGAGGAATATACAATATATATTCAATATCATCGGATGACCATATACAATTTTGAACAAGTTTCCATACATGATTTAATGCATATAAAGTTCTACGTCCTCGTAATAGTGTTCTCCTTTAGGATGGAGGACTTCCCTGCTGAACCATCCAGCTAGTTCCTCTTGAAGTGGTCGGAAGCGAGCTTCTGGACTAAGCATCCACCGGAGGTTATTCCTCTGAGCATTGGTATCACTCGGAACCCGCTCAGAGGTGTATCTCCGGATCATCTCACAGACATAGTATCCACATAGATTGGTCTCCAAACCCTACGAGGCAAAGAAAATTAAATGAACAAGAGAGTTATTAATTAGTTACTTGATATTAGGAAATGAACGAAATAGGCCGATCGATATAGAGCGCAAATGAATGAAAATAATTACTTCTGCAGCATTCTTCTCATGCCGCCCCAAAGCTTTGGATCCATATTCACAGAGTCGTGGACGAGACATTCTGAGGTGTTAACTTTAATTACTAGCAGAATCCAGTGGAACCTGCGGACACGATACATGCACAGTACGTCATGCATAACTCATCGATTAGCCGGCCACATACCATGCATGGAGTAAACAAAAGAGAATGTGCTCAAGACAGAAACACTCACTCAAAATGGTAAGGAAATAGAATATCACTTTTGAGTTCCTGCTTTGTAAGAAACTGCCACAGGTCTGCCTCCACGTCGGCGGGGTAACGCTCCAACACATGTCCATTAACGATGTGTGGGTCAATGAACCCAACATCATGGATGTTCCTTACTCTGCATTCCTTAATCTTCATTCTGCATGTATAATAGCGGACACAACAATATAGTTAGGACATATATATAGTGCAGGCAATATGAATCATAAAATGTTCATGGATACAAAAACATTGTGATTTTGCAAAAAAAAAGGTTTTCAAAAAATGTTGATGATTTTGTGGAAAAAACAGGAATAAAAACATATTGTGTATTCAAAAAATGTTTAGGGATTTCAGAATAGTTCACGTATTTAATTTTTTCATTGATTCATGACATATTCGTGAATTTAAAAATTATTCGTGTATTTCAAAAAATTGATTTTATTAGACACAAAAAAATTCATCAAAACAAAAAAATATTAATGAATTCCAAAATTTATTCGCTGATTAAAACAGTGTTCACAAAGTTTCAATAAATTTCATAATTTTAAAAATTGTACGCGAATTTGTAAAAATGTTCATGGATTTGAAAATATGCATTATTTAAAATGTTCACAATTATTTTAAAAAAAATCACAAAATTCTCTCTCTCTCTCTCTCTGCTCTCTCTCTCTCTCTCTCTGCTCTCTCTCTCTCTGCTCTCTCTCTCTCTCTCTCTCTGCTCTCTCTCTCTGCTCTCTCTCTCTCTCTCTGCTCTCTCTCTCTCTCTGCTCTCTCTCTCTCTCTCTCTCTCTCTCGATCAACGCCGGCGAGGCCGGCCGCCGGCGTTGAGGGCAGCGAGGCGGCGTGGTGGTGGGCGAGGGAGGCCGGCGCGGGCGGCGTACTAGGGCGAAAGGGGGCGGCGGGCGCCGTACGTGGGCGAGAGGGGGCGGCGGGCGGCGTCGAGGGCGCGGGCGACGGCGGGCGGCGTCGAGGGCGAGGTCGACGGCGGGCGGCGTCGAGGGCGAGGACGGCAGGCCTTCGGCGCGGCAGAGGCAGAGCGGAGAAATGGAGGCGACGGGTCGGGCGCATGTATTTATAGCCCCCCCCCCCCCCTTTAGTCGCGGTTGGGGAGGCGACCCGCGACTAAAGAGCCTTTAGTCGCGGTTGGGGAGGCGACCCGCGACTAAAGGAGAACCTTTAGTCGCGGTAGGGGAGGCGACCCGCGACTAAAGGGTAACCTTTAGTCGCGGTTGGGGAGGCGACCCGCGACTAAAGGACTTTTTTGGCGGGTTTTTCGTTCCCGCGCGCAACCACCTTTAGTCGCGGTTGGGTAGGCCAACCGCGACTAAAAGTATTTTCCAAATACTTTTTCTTTTTCAAAATCTTAAAAATACAAATAATATATCAAAAAATTCAGAAAAAAAACTAATTCAATTCAAAATGTTAAAAATACAAATAATATATCAAAAAATTCAGAAAAATAAAACTAATTCAATTCAAAATTCTAAAAATACAAATAATATATCAAAAAATTCAGAAAAAAAAACTAATTCAATTCAAAATGTTAAAAATACAAATAATATATCAAAAAATTCAGAAAAATAAAACTAATTCAATTCAAAATTCATAAGTGTTGGCTGCTGGATGGGTATATATAGGGGAGGGGCTTTAGTTGCGGTTGGCCTGGCAAACCATGACTAAAGGTGCCCGAAGGCCTTTAGTCGCGGTTGTCCTGGCCAACCGCGACTAAAGACCCTCACGTGCACCAGCTAGCCACCGAGCGCCCTGGGCCCAGGCCTTTGGTCGCGGTTCACCTCCAGAACCGCAACTAAAGGTCCCATTAGTCGCGGTTCCTACAGCTTCGCGACTTATGGGGCTGGACGGAAGCCTGTTTTTCCACCAGTGAGATACTCTAAGCCTACTTCTTTCTCCCTGGGCATAGCCAACAATATCAGTGCCAAGCAGGGTCTCTTGCTCCATCGATCCATGCATGTGTTGACTCCCGGTCAGATGAAAGGCGAGGATACCCAAAGTACTCCACTGATCGAGCTGGGTGCACTACGCGTGACTTTGTATGGCCAGCCACGCATTGTTCGCTACTCAACCATCAAACAAATACCAGCGGTGTGAGTATGCCTGTGCTCATCTTGATGCAAGAATAGCTGACCTAATTAAAACAATAACTACACAATTATATTTCATTTGAATTACAATGCTTCAGTAGAGGTGTGAGATGTTCGAAGTTCTATATTTTTTCAGAGTCAATGAGATTCAAACACATATTTTCACACTTCAAACACGAACATAGGCACCATATCCATTTCACTTTCCTTCTCAATCTATCTCGATCGGATGTTTTCAAAAAAATGTCAACCCATCGATGTAAGCATTGCTCACATGGTTCTTGGTGTACATCCTAACTCGACCCATTTTTACAACAGAACAGAAGTACCCATTTATACCCTACTATTACAGCAAATTATGTGTACATCATAATTAAATAATTAATACAATATCTCCTTTTTTTATTTACTCTGCATGTTAACTTTGCAATAAGTAAATATTTGTAAAATTTAACCAACTTTATAGAAAATTTTATTAACATCCCAAATACCAAAACAGTACCATTAAATTCATCATTGATTCACCTAAACAACTAATGGAGAGTAAATAAGAACATAGGTAGTACATACGTTCCATTCACCTACAAAGAGGGTAGCAACAACCCTCACGCAAAAATTGCTGCCCAGCGACAACCCACCTTTGAAATGGCCCAGCAATAACCCTTCCCCTCTAAACGTTTCAAGTGACAACCCACTACCTCAAAATGGTGACCAACGTAGCACTTTCCCCTCATATTGGTACCCAACGAATGGACACTTTCGCAGCAAACTCAGGGTATGCTAAATTGGTTATATATTGCTACCAAAGTATTGGAGGCCATTTAAATGCGGAAGGCGATGGGATGCGACCTCCGCTGGGGGACACACTACCTCGCACCGCACGCTTGACTATTCCAGACTCGATTATGTCGGGTACATTGCTTCTCCATGCAAGGACCAAGCCGCCAAACTGGGCATGGCGCATTCAGGCCTTATGTTCATGATGACATCACTCAACGATTCATGATGTGTCATGGTTTCACTGAAACCGGCTCTCCGGAAGTAAGCCATCTTGGACAACAAACCCATATTAGGAGGTCGGACGCATCGTATGGCTAGCTTCGGCTTCCCCCTCAAGCTTCCAAGCACTAAAGATCGTGTCATTCTCTTACCTTGTAGGAGAGACGACACTCAATTTTTGCCTTTTAGGAATCCTCAGGAGCCCTTCAAGACCTCGCCAAGCAGTCCCAAGATGGCGCATGATGTTTCACATCACCATGGATGCAGGCAGTTCTTGACAAACTATGGGGTACATACGGTACCACATACTAGGGGTATATCGCAAGACAAGGAGTCAGCCCACCAGGCTTCACCGGGACCCACCATGCCATAACTTGGACCAGATCTCTTACCTTGCTAGTAGCCCTCCTCTCGAAAACCCCACCAACTTGGTATGAAAGATGATCCCGAAGATCACGGCGGCCTCCCAAGTCGGTCCTAAAGGACTAGGACTCCCGACAACCCAAGGCCTTGTTCCCCCTTTATGATGCGAGGCTAGGGCTAGCTCATACCATCCAATATGTAGTCTCGATACACCTATGATATACCATTATAACCGCCTCATACGAGGCATTACCAAGAATTAACAAAGCAGGAATAGGGTATTAACTCCACTGTGTGAGGGACTAAACCTAGGTGAAAGCTTCATGTGGCTTCCTGTCTGTACTTTCGGCTGTGCGTGATACCCTATCGAGATTACTGCAAGTATGATGCACCAACATAGTTTAACTCAAAATCATACAATACAAAAAAATAATATACATGTCAATTCCTAACTCTACAATGCAAATAATAATCTTACACAACTCAACTCAAAATAAGGGAACATTAAAAGACTATTAGACAATTGCATCATCATCATGATGATCATCGTGAATGTAAGGCTCTGTCGATGGTACTTCACCACCCTTGTTTGTTGATATTGACACCGTAGACACAATATTGTCAACTCAATTATAATTGTCCTCTTCGACTTTTCCTTCCATACCAAAGATACTTCCTTTTAAAGGCACTGCTTTTATTTCTCGTATGCCTCGTTGTAGAAGACTTGATGAACAAATTGAGCAAATACAAATGGCTCATTCTTGCAGGCAACCTTGTCGATATTGACAGTGGTATGACCATTGTCTTTACAATTAACTTAATATTTGATAACCCGTTGACATCAAAAGGATGGAATTCTAGAGTCCACATAGTCCAGCTCCCATATCTTATCTATGAAAATATTATATAGATGTTTGTTTTTCTTATTACCTAGCAGAGCTTGTAGGGTAATGCCTGTATTCTAAGTCTATGACCTACCGTCATTTTCTTTCGTAGCAATCGTGTAACCATTGATTACATACCACTCATATCATCTAACTTCCCATGTTGGGCCTCTGGCTAGATCAACATGATCTGGATCAACTCGTTGAGCCAAACATAAGCATTCTCTGGACCTACTACATAACTTGGTAGCCTGCAATTACTCCACAGAATGTTGTGTTATACTTCGCACACGGAATTTGCAGGTATTCTTCTTTATAAATGTCTGCCTTTTTATGTGTTTCCACAAACTATAACGGGTATGCTGATATTCTGTCCAATCTTGTGTGACTTGACCTTTCCCGTCATTCTAAAACCACCTTTCTAGTTGTCTTATTGATGCCCAACGAACAGACACTTTCCTAGTGAACTTGGGGTCTTTATAACCAGGGGAATTTGATTATTTTCCACCCTTTACTTTGGACTTTAACAATTTGCCACTAGTTAGATGGTAAGTGACCTGGTGACACTTTTTATCTAGGTGTTTGATATTTTGCCCTCTCTCAGGTGGGTCCCACAAAAAAAGGACGAATCTACCCTTCCTCTTGATTGACCAGGAATAGAGGAGTTGCGGTTGTTCTCATCCCCTCCCTCCGTCTCTCGCACGCAGGGTCAAAGGCAACAATGGCGGTTGCTGGACGGCGGCGGCGGCCCTGGTGAGTCTCTCTTTCTCTCCCGCTCCCTCCCTCTTTCCCGCTCCCTCCCTCTCTTCTCTCTTGCACATCTCCTCGGCGGTGCCCTAGGGTTAGGGTGACCATCAAGGGGAGCACGCAGCGCCCCGCGGAGCCCCCAGCTCCCCACGCGTCGGTGAGCACTGCTGCACCTGGAATTCGCCATGTGATGTTGTTGTGTGAGCGGGGGCTGAAATTCTCATGTTTGTGCTTCTATTGCGGCCTCTATGTGCTCATGCTGTTTGTTGTAGCTACCGCCTCCACTATGTGCTGATGTTGTGTGTTGCTTCTGTCGCCACTACTGCTTACTTGCTGGTGTACATCTCATGATTTTTGCTTGATTTCTTGTTGTTACAGACTACATAACTCAGATGAGCTAGGTGTTGAAGATGGCTGAACCGGAGAGAGGTGATCACATCCTAGTAGACGGCTTCAACTTTCCTCCTTGTTTGTTCCCGAGGCGAGGTGAGAAAGCAAAGTAGCTTTTTCGGTGCTCATTTTCTAGTACTTTAGCAAATACACGCTAACTCCATATATGTTGCTCCTTATTGGTCATTGTCGAGTAGGCCGCCTCCGCTGCCGCTGGTATTCACATTAACTATTAGAGTAGCTCATTACATCTACAAGCTTGATGATGGCAGAGAGCAAGTTGTTGACAAACATGACGTTGTGTTTGATTTTAACATTTCCGGTATGTCATGGGTTAGCTTCAACGAAGCTGTGACACATCATATCAAAATGGGGATAGGCCAAGAGGTGCGACTGTTTAGATTAGACACCACTCAAAACACAGATGATCTTGTACTTAATGGTCACCAACTATCAGCGCACGTTGTTGGCAATCATTGGGACTTTGGGGCCAAAAAATAATTTTTGCTAGTTGAGGTTGTTACATTGGAAACACCTAGTGCAAAGAAAGTAGGAAAGAAGGGGGCTCCCAAACAACCGACAGCTACGAAACAGTCGCGTGCTTCAAAACAGCCAGCTGCTCCTAAACAGACGCGTGCTTTGAAAAAGCCAGCTGCTCCCAAACAACCAGCTACTCCGAAAAATTCATGTGCTCCCAAAAAGACAACTAACCAATCTGTAGAATGCAGATGTCACAAACAATGGGTAGTAAATATAGAATTTTTCCTGATGATGTGGAGTTTACGTCGGATGATGTTGACCATCCGGCCATAATGCAATATCAAAATGTTTGTGATGTGGCTGATAGTAGTGAGAGATGTGAGTCCTTCGTGCTTAATCAAGAAGAACCACTCATAGACTGGAGCTTGATTGAGACAGATCCTCCCATAACTGAAGAAGACAATATCTGTGATCTTCTTGGTATCAACGATGTCGATATTCACATAACTGAAGAGAATATGTGTGATCTTCTTGGTATCAATGATGAGGAAATCCCTGAGGCGCCACCTTCTCCACCTAGTGATGAAGTTTACATGACCGATGAGGAGGACCATGAGCTTTTCATTGAGGCTGCCATTCCTGTTGATGGTAGTGTGCCACCAGATGAGGAGATTGCATATGACAAAGAAAACCCACAGATGTATCTTGGTGCTTTGTTTCCTTCAGTTGTATATTTTAGGATGGCTATCAGACAATATGGAATTAGAAGGGAGATTGATATTTGGGGATATAAGACTATTAAGAAAAGATATCTTGGCAAATATAGAGCCAAGAGTTGTCCATGGAGGATTACATTCAGAGTGAGGGCTGATGGACAAAGCATAAGGGTACTACCTTTTTATTTAAGCATTGTTATTGTTGCTGTTTTTTTTATGTTTATCCTATGTAGTGATGGGATTTTAAGCATTGTCATTATTGTTGTTTTTTCTATGTTTAACCTATGTTGATATGGGCTTCATATTGTATTGCAGGTTACCAAGATTTCCGTGAAGCACAAGTGCTCCTCTACCGGTAAGATAAAAAGCAGCATGACATCTCAAGGATGGGTAGCATAGAGGACCATACCCATGATACAAAGTGACCCTACAATTGGATGCAAAGAGTTGTTGGAGAATTTGCAAGATACATATGACACTACAATTGAGTATCATACAGTGTGGAAAGGCAAAGATATAGCACATAAAGAGATTTATGGCAGCATGAGGCAATGTTTTCAATATTTGTTTAACTTCAAAGCAGAAGTTGAGAAGCGAACCCCAGGCGGCATGGTAGAGGTGGATATGAAGATGGTTGATGGTATAGTTCGCTTTAGCCGATTCTTTATGGATCTTAAACCTTGCAATGATGGCTTTAAAGCTAGTTGTAGACCATATCTTAGTATAAATTGAACTGCACTCACTGGTAAATGGAGAGGTCACTTAGCCGCTTATACATCATTAGATGGGCATAATTGGATGTATCTTGTAGCATTTGCATTCATTGATGGTGAAACCGACGAAAATTGAACATGGTTCATGCCACAACTCAACCGGCATTAGGTCATGTTTCCGCTCAGGCTATATGCACAGATGCATGTAAAGGTTTAGAGAATGCAGTCAAAAAAATATTCCCTCATGCAGATCAAAGGGAGTGTTTTAGGCATCTCATGGCTAACTTCTCTAAAAAGTTCCAGGGAGATGTGTTTGGCAGAATGTGGCCAGCTGCTAGGGCATATAGGCCACAAGTATTTAACTACCACATGAATAAAATCCTAGCAGAAGCACCTAATGTGCATGAATATCTTTCAAGGTACCATAGCTTAAAATGGATGAGATGCATGTTTGACCCCACCATTAAATGTGATTACATCAACAATAACCTTGCCGAGTCTTTCAATGGTTGGATTAAAGATTACAAAGAGTTTCCTCCTGATGAGCTAGCTGACACTCTTAGAGAGCTAGTCATGAAACTCGTGAGAAAAGGAGAAAGATTGGAATGAAACTAAAAGGAAAATTATTCCAGCCATCATCCAACAGACTCATAATAGGACAAGGGGACTTAAACATTTGAAAGTTGGGAAATCTGGAGTTGCAAGTTGTGAGGTGAGGGACACAAGTAAATACAACTTGCGACATGTTTTGAAAACTGACCAAAGCGAGTGCACGTGCTTGGAGTGGCAACACACAGGGAAGCCTTGTGAGCATGCACTTGCTTTCTTGCTGGATAGAAGGAACCCCAGATGGGAGGATTATGTGCATGACTATTTCTCTCTAGAGAAATTTAGGGCAGCATATGCTGGAGAGGTTGAGCCATTGACAGATAGGTATCAATGGCCACATGTACTATTTCCATTTGACATGGAGCCTCCATTAGACAAGAAAAGAGGTGTTGGAAGGCCTAGAAAGAACAGGTACAAGAGCTTCCTTGAAGGTGGAGATGGTGGTCCTAAAAAGAAGAAAGAGCCAAAACGGCTAGGCAGCAGGAATAGATGCAGAAGATGCCACATTTTAGGCCACAGTCAGTCCACCTATCCGTTGAATGGACCAAGGCCAAGGTACTTGTAAATGGTCAATATTTATTTCATCACTTGTTTTACTATGTGCTAAGTTGTTCATGTGCAGGAAAAAAAGGAAGAGAGCACCAAGATATCCAGTTGATGATGATGCCTCGGCACTGGAACTTGAAGTGACAGCCCAAGAACCTGAAGTTGTCACTCCCAATAGGCACATGATCACTATGCCACAAAGTCTTCAAGGCAGTCCTGATCCAGTGACAAGAAGGTAACACATCCACATACTATAGCAATGTTGGTTTATTACATTTCTATTTTAACTTGCACTTATTACATTTCTCTATACATGTAGCATGCTGATTTCGGCGTTGGCTGATGAGGCAACACATGCAGCACCACAACTTGATGTGGCTGTAACTCCAACAAGGCACATGATCACTATGCCACAGAGTCTCCAAGGAAGTCCCAATCCGATGATAAGAAGGATGTTGGCCATGGCATTGGCTGATGAGGCGTCGCAGAAACCTACCCCTACCATGGAGGACATCATGGTAGCATACAGCATGGCCTCAAGCTCAAAAGCTAGAAAGTTGACCCCAAAGAGAAGGAAGTACTAGTGTTGTGCTTGATCTTCTCTATACTTTTGGTTGTAATATGACAGACTTAGCATCCTTTACTTTGGATGTAACATGGCAGCATAGCAGCAACTATTTCTTTGTGCTTTTGGTTGTAACATGGCAACTACTATGACCTTGTGCTTGTAAAACATGGCAGCAAGAATAGATTACGGTAGATGGTGTTTGACCATGTTAAATGCTTTATTTCGCTATATTGTCTTGATATTGTGTCATGGTGTATGAATATGTCCATCTGGAAATATATGTTTGAATTTTTCTATTTTGTGCATACAAATCTTCAAAAGTGAATTAACAGGCAAAATGCTGTCTAAATTGAGCCAAAATGCTGGCGAAAATTTGAACATTTTTTTTGAACCACCCAGAAAATTTTCTAAGAATTACAGAAATTCAATCATATATGTACAGCTAATTTGGAAAAGTTTCATGCAATTTCGATCATTGGTTCAATGGCAAAATGCATTTCAACTTTGAACTTAACTAGTTTGACCACATTTTGACCGAAATTTAAAAGTTGTCAGAATTTTTTTAAGAAATTACAGTAAATCAGTCATATATGTGTGACTAATCTAAGAAGCTTTCATGCAATTTGGATCATTAGTTCAACGACGTTATGCTTTTCAACTTTGAGCTTATGAAGATATATAATGAAGCTCATGGAGTTTGAACGGGGGAAGGAGGGGGCGCAGGGAGCAGTGGGGCAGCGCGAGGCAGCAGGAGGAGCATGAGAGGGCGAAGGCCACCGAGCAGCAAAGGGGAGCAGCAGGTACAGCGGCGGTAGGGGAGCAGTGT
This sequence comes from Triticum aestivum, assembly GCF_018294505.1. Taxonomy (NCBI): domain Eukaryota; kingdom Viridiplantae; phylum Streptophyta; class Magnoliopsida; order Poales; family Poaceae; genus Triticum; species Triticum aestivum. The sequence continues at coordinate 67,822,675 of NC_057795.1, read as the reverse complement.
GTACAGCAGCGGCGGCTGTGATTTTGGACGGGATGTGCTCTGTTTGGGTCCAAGGGTAGAATGGTCCTCTATTTTGTCTACTTAGTTTGTCTATTACTAGCAAATATGCCCGTGCGTTGCAACGGGAGAAAAGCTATTAGATTATGCACGTGCGATAGATAGAAAAAAATTATGAACCAAATGCCAGGATGAGATAAGGACTTTTAGAATGTAATTTCATAAAGTATGTCTGGGTGATGTCATGACGAGATAAGAGACTTTTAAAAAGTCATTTTAAAAATAAAAAATGTGATGGTCTCATCACGACTTGATTTTCTAACGCGTCATAATGAAAAAAATGTCGGTGATAAAACTGCATTGATGGACACTGCATGAGCTAGACCGATGAGTGAGTGCCTTGCCTTGACCTAGCATAGCGGTGTTTATAATAATTAGTAATGTGGTATAAAAAATATAGCTGTGTATGAAGGCAAAATAGAAATTTAGTCATTTTTATATAGCTTACAAAAATTAACCCTTAGAAAGTTGTGTCAATTTTTGAGGGTTCAACGGTGTACAAGACATGGAAAACTTTCTTTTATCCAAATCGAGGGACTGAATACAATCATGAAGCGACCCCTACAGATCTCCTGCGACGGTTCATTATGTTCATTATTTATGGATCTGTTTTAATTTTTGTGAACATATTCCAAACTTTAATGGACATTTTTTAAATTCCCTAATATGTTTTGAATACTGGATATTTTTAAAAAATCATGAATATTTTTTATTTCCTAAAAATTTATTTGAAACCGTGATAGTTTTTTATAATATGTGAACAATTTTTTGAAATCATGATCATTTTATGATTTTCCGAATGTTTTTTTTAATTCACAAACAGTTTATAATTTTTCAAGACTTTTTTTGAAATATTTTTTTCCTGGAAATCACGAATAAATTTAAAGAAGAAAAAACTAAAACAGAAATAAGAACGTGAAAGGGAAAAAATGAAATAAAAGCAGGGGCGTTGCAACCTGCACATGGGCCGGCCTATGTGTGCGGGAGGAGTAGGCGCGCTTGCGAGACGAAAAAGAAGAGATAAAAGGTGGGCAGGCGGGGATCGAACCCTGGTCTCTGTGGTGGAAGCGTGCAGCGCTGGCCACTGCGCTGAGCCATCTTCGTGTCATATTAGGGGATCTCGGCTTATATAAACCCGAACTAACAGTGCGATGCGTGAACCGTTTTTTGCCACTTACGGGTGGCATTGGTGGGTAAATTTTGCCAACTTCGAGGGTATTTTTTATGACGGACGACCAGAAACACTATTTGCTTTATTAGTAGGGAAAGATTTTCATAGATTGTTTTTGTGTTGAAAAGTGGCAAAAGATCAAAGTACAAAGTAATAAGTGTCACCAGATCAATTATCATCTAACTAGTGGTAAATTGTCAAAGTCCAAAGTAAAGGGTGGAAAATAATCAAATTCCCCTTATAACCGCCTGTAATACAAAATTATTAGTGGTGATTTCAGTACTAAAGGAAGTTTCTTCCCGAGAACGGCCTCCGATGTCCAACATTATTGTGGCCATGGGGCGTGTCTAATGCCCGTTTCTGTGGTAGTGGTTGCGTCACGTCCGGTGGCATCGTGTATTGTGTGGCAACCATGATGGCAGGGGCGCGGCCTGTCGGAAGCCGCCACAAGGAACTGCCCCCCGCTCCTCTCTCGCGCGACCGCGTCCGTCCCCGCGGGCGGCCGTCCGCGCCATCCATCCCTTTTCTCCAGCGCTCCCCTCCACCCTCCCTCTCCCCGCCGTCGCCAGCGTGCGTCGCTGGGCTCGTCTCGGGGAGGCACCGCCGGCAGCGGCCCGCGGCTTTTTGCCTCCCGCGGAGATTCCTGCGCGGGGCGCCGCTGCTTCAGGGGGTGCTTCCAGGCGGCAATGGTGCGGCGTGGCGGCGGGCTGCCTCGCCGTCTGGCGTCGGTGGTTGGAGGCATGGGGCACCGTCGTTGGCGGCGGAGCTCTGCGACGGCGCGGCTGGCGGCGCCGGCTCGGCCTAGATCTGGGCCCAAAGGGGCCCCATCTGGGCCGGGGCGGGGCGACGGCTCTGGTCTGTGGCGTAGCTTCCTGGAGGCGGCGACGGGGCGTCGGGATCTTGGGTGGTGGCGGTGCCGTTGTCAGCTTGCTGCAGCGTGGCAGCGGAGTCAGCGTTGCAGCGTGCCGGCTACCGCGATGGCGCTGGAGGAACTGGCCTCTGGTGCGACGGCGGTGGAGGTTGTCCCCTCCCGCTCAGCCGCGGTGCTGCCGCCCCCGGCTCCATGCGTTCTCATTTTCTGTCCTCTAGGCTCGCGGTGGTGGCCTTGGTGAGACGGCGTGGGTGGCTTCAAGACCGTGGAGGCGCAGGCAGGCGGGTGGCGTGCTGGGTGGAAGACTCCAGAGGGATTGGGTAGTGGTGTTCGGAGGGTGGGAGAAATCCATGTCGGCTCGTCCGACTCTGATGCGGTGACGCCTGCGGGTACCGCCACCTCTCCTTGGAGGACGTCGGGTGACCCCTTTCACCTTCTTCCTCCGCGTGCCGGGGAAATCCCTAGGACAAGTCCGGGCAACAACGTCGTTGTCGTCGCTCTCCTTCCTGAAGGTGTTGCTTGGTACGCGGCGGCGGCGCTCCGGAGTGTTGGGTGCGTGGTGGGATGACTTCGGAGGGCGCAACGGTGGCGGATCATTCACGTGTCGTCAAGATGCCGTTGTTGGCATTTGTTTCTCTCTTGTTCTTCTTGTTTTATCTTTAGGCTTGATGTGTTGTTCGCCCCAGCAATGCGGTGATGATTGCTTTGTACTACAAAGCGGGAGGAAACCCTATTTCAAAAGGGTCGCGGCATGTCCTTCGTCAACGAATGTTCGGCATGTCCCTGAGCATGAAGTCGAAACCGTAGCATTGTGAGGTGACCCGGCGACAACGATGCCAAGTGATGGGTAGTTTGGGGCAGGTTGGTGCCAGGCGTGCTCTTTCTCCTGTGATACTTGTTGTCCGAGTCAGAACGGCCTAGTCCTTGACGTATTTGGTTGATTGTTCAGGTCGCTAGCCTTCTCGTGTATTGTTTGTTCTGAGGGCTTTTTGTCGGTCGTTTGTGGTGGAGTTGGAGTCGTTCGCTCAGGGAGAAACGATGACAGTGACACTGCTTGACGGTGTTTCACTTTTTGGTGATGACGGGTCTTGTTGGTAGCCAAGTCGGCTACGATGCCATAGCTTGCGGGTGTATTGTAACGATCCTTACCCATGAGTGTGGTCTTTTTTTATATATTAATCAGTTTGTACAACACAATAAACATCCTAAAATTGAATAGAAGAACACGTTTCCCGCAAAGAAAAAGAAGAACAAGAACATATTTTCTTTCTCGAACACGGTAGATATGTTAAGCTACAGAATCCAAATAATACAGAGATAACTGAAGGCAGATGTACTCCAGCACCCTGCACAGTGCAGGCTACCACATCACTACAACCTAAATAACGACCCCTGATAACTGATACGCTCCCGGAATGGGCACTCAACAGACTGAACGCGGAAGATTTCTTCAGCCTGGGTCTAGTAGTACGAGGTGGATAGAGCTGCCAACACCGAGTGATTGTTGGCACGAGCGAAGGAGCTCCTTGCAGACATAATACTACGATAATAAAGTAAATCGCGCCTGATTTTCCCTGAGACCAAATGAAAGAGGACCTGCATCCACTGACTGGGCATGTCGTAGGCCTGCAGCTCAGAAACAATGAGGCAAATGTCAGCAGTTTGCATTGCGTTCTGAGATATGAATCGACGGATAGATAGGAGGCCAAAATGTACGTTACCTCGGATAGAGACGCCTCCTCATCTCGTATCTTCTCCAGGCTCCTGACAAGGTGTTTTACGGCGGAACCAAGCTGGCTGCAGATCAACCGCAAGATTAGCTAGAAATCAAATCAAGCTAAAAATCACACGGCTCGTCGGAGTCGGAGTCGGTTAGAGAGAGAGAGAGGGAGAGAGAGAGAGAGAGAGAGAGAGAGAGAGAGAGAGAGAGGAGGGAGGGAGAGAGAGGCATACGGCTCATGGTCGTCGCAGTCGAGATGGACGTGGCTGTCGCCCACCCCGTCCTCGTCGATGTAGTGCGTTGAGATCGTGATCTTCTCCCCCGGCGGCGAGTCGGCAGGCGGGAACTGGACGGTCATGGTCACCTTCTTCTCTCTGGAGGGATCGGCAGCCTCGAGGCCGGTGAGGGTCAGGAGGAAGAAGACGGAGAGGAGGGTCAGGTGGTAGAGCCGAGCCATGGCAGACTTGGGGCTGAGGAGTGCACAGAACCTACTGGTTGCCTGGTTGCCCTGGTTGCTACTTCAACTGCGTGAGCGAAATGTGGCCGGCCAAGCATGCATATATGGAGGATAGGTAAGAGCAGATTTGTGTGAACCAGGACCCGGGTGTGAACTACTGCTGATGTACGTACAGTTGCCAGTATATATGGTTTTAGAGACATTGATGTTCTTACCCCTACAGACTACAGTGGATCCCAACTACGAGTTTACCTTCGAAAATTAAAAAAGAAAAATGGATTAGGTTTCTAATGTACAAGAGCTAGCTCGGTGCAGAGCTGAGTTCTTGTTTCCACTCACGCAGTGTGCGCCACTCAACTGTCTGTGCTACTTTGCTGTAGGGTGATCATGTAGTACAAGCTGCTACCAGTACTTGCTACTGCTAGTTCAACGTGGGTGTCATCAGCAGCTTATGGTCATAGAGCCGTTCGCCTCAACTGCCCCAAGACCGGCGCCTAGCTGACAGTTTGACGCTGCATGCAGTGCAGGCGGATTCTCTCTCTGACAAAGTAAGTGTGTGTTGAATCAATGCATGTGCTTTCTGTTTGACAATTGAAAGTGGAAACAGACTTTCTTTGCTGCATGCAGTTCGTAGATATTTGCTGCAGCCTTGTGCATATGCCTAAAAATAATAATTTCTCTCAATTATTTCTTTGCTGCAGTTCGTAGATATTTGCTACAGCTTTGTGCATATGACTAAAAAATGATTTCTCGCAATTATTTCTTTGCTGCAGTTCGTAGATATTTGCTGCAGCTTTGTGCATATGCCTAAATCAACACCCCCCCCCCCCCTCACCTTTCTTTTTTGATTTCATGTTTCTTTTGGGGGTTCCGTTCATTGTTGCTTTTGACGTGATTTAATATCCACTTAGTGAAATTTTCACAACAATGATGATATGTCTAACATAAAATGCAACTAGTGATATGCACACCATTTACGATTCATGCCCTTTTGGAAGATTTTCGAGTGTCATGTATAATTGATGCTTAAGCAGACATACATAATTCAAAACCCCATGCATACACCTTGTGCAGACTGATCATGCACGAGTCACCGGTGCTACTCAACTTTGGTGTGATCGATCAACTCATGCATGGAGCGTCTGCCTCAACCGCCTCATGAGAAGTATCGATCACCACCTGATCGAAGTGTGTGTTGAATACATGTGACTTCTGTTTGCTCGTCGGTACAGAGTTGAAACAAATTATTTGTTTCACGCTAAAAGGTTTGTTCATTCATATTTTCTATAACCGAACGAATTTTGCTTTTGCTAATTCTCAGTTGACTAAAATTACAAATTGTGTGAGTCGATCTTAGATGGGAGAGGAGCGAAGCCTCAAGGACGAGATGGGGGCACCGCGGCAAGCGACAGCGAGCCACGGGGACACTAGTAAGACCAAGCCAAAGCTGGTGCAATGCGTCTCGCCGTAGCGTCCTAAGCGGAAGCGAGTTCGAGGCTTGACAGGTGTAGGTGGGGGACCCATTTTTGCTTCGACCCCAATTGGATTAGACAGACCCCGAGACGGGTGAGGCTTTGACAGGAGCTTGCCGAAGGGGAGGCAGGGCGGGTGGAGGCCGGATGTCACATCTTGTGAGTGTGTTATTATAACTTCTACCCGCTTTTCCACGAATTAATCGGACATCTCTCTTTTATTTTTTAATGTAATGAATTGATTCCTAAGATCCAAAATAAGATATATGTAAATAATAAGCCGACTCTGTCATCGTAGCATTATTTTCTGGCGTACGTGGCATTATTAGCTAATGTATCCCTCTGTTTTCTATCTCAATCGCATTTTTATGTCCTTCCCATCTGTTCTTTTTTTACATTTGTGCAGTTATGCTATATTTAATCTGTTTTTTGAGGGAAAAGCCATCATGACGGTTTATATTTCATGTGGAAAAAGAGCTACATCGTTGGTGCCATACAATAGTTCGCGAGGGCTCCGACTTAGTAGCCAAAAGATCAGCCGCCATATTGGCTTCCCTAGGGCAATGACTGAAACTAACAGAAATAAAATTACGGCACAAGAAAGTACATTCCTCATAGATTGCCGCAGCCGGTCCTAAGGAGTTACCGCCTCCTTGCATTATCTGGATAACCTCCATACAGTCCGCCCTGATCTCGACTTTGTTGCAGCCGATGGTGTTTGCAAGCACCAGCCCGTCCTTAAGGCCCCGAGCCTCGGCCGTCGCTGCATCTTGGACAAACGGGATACTGCTCGTGGATGCCGCTACGAAGGAGCCTGTTGAGTCCCGTATGATGGCCCCTGTCCCGCCGGTGCCACTATCAGCATCAAAAGAGGCGTCAATATTGAGGCTAACAAATCCCTCTGAAGGTCTCGTCCATCCATGTCTCTGTATCCTGCCCGCGCCATGCTTCCTTGCCCTCAAGAAGTTTTTGGTTAGAGTCACAATGGCTTGGGCCGATCTTCCAGGTTCCTGAATGGGCTCACCATGGGTGAATCTCCGTCGTTCCCACCATATATACCAAACCGCCACAGCAACCAACTCCTTCATGGGCACGCCCAGGAGCGATGGGACAGCAGCGTTTGGCATTAGCATCAGGTCAGCAAGGACCGAAGATCCCTCCAACTCAGATTCAGACAGCTCATTTATGATGTGTAGCAAGCCTAGCTTTGCCCAAATCTCTTGCACTCTGTTGCATCGAAAGAAAGAATGACGAATACTCTCGCAGTCCGTGGCACATATCGGGCAGTCGGAGATTGTTATCATATGTCGATTGGCCAGTACTCCCCGGCAAGGGATTGCACCATACAAAGCTCTCCAAACATGCACCTTGATCTTTGCCGGTATTTGAAGCTTCCAAAGAGTGCGCCAAACTGGACTAGTACTTGAAGACAATGTGGTATTTGTTTGTCTCAACTTTCGTCCATGTTGGTGATCCCACTCCATATGGTATGCCGTCTTAACTGAGAAAATCCCTGTTTTGTTATAGTGCCATGACACAAAATCGTCCATCATACCTGTAGCGAGAGGAATATTCAATATCCTATTGGCATCAACAGGCTAGAATACCTGTCGGATTAGTTCTTCATCCCAGCATCTGTTCTCCATATCAATAAATTCAGAAACTTTCGTGAGAACAATATTACCTCTTCGGGTCATCACCATTCTGCTTGGGCTGCTAGGGACCCAAGGATCATCCCAAATATTTATTTGCGTACCATCTCCAACTCTCCAAATGTGGCCCTTTTTGAATGTCTGAATCCCACTCCACAGACTCTGCCAAGTGAAAGAACTTCTTTTCTTAAGCGTGCAGTTAAGTAGATCACCATCTGGAAAAGCTCACTAGAGGTCCTTCACCGGACGGAAATTGAGCAGCAAAAAACAGAAGAACAACAAGATATTTTCTTGCCCGAACACGGAAGATTACAAAATCCAAGATATACAGAGACAACTTCTTTTAGGGGTAAATCAAAATTATTGCTCAATAGTAACATTCATAGGATACAAAAATAGGGTCATGAGAAATAGAAAGCCACAAATGACGACCCTTGGACACTTCCACGTTACTACAGCCTAAATAATAGGCCCACTGGACACGCTCGCCGAATGGGCACTGCTGCACGCAGAAGGAACTGCAGCAAAATAGTAAAAGGCGCCTAATGTATTCTCGCTAAGACGAATGTAAAGAGGAGCTACATCTCCAATGCCCACTGAGCACCGTGAAGCTACATCTGAGAAACAATTAGGCAAAGGTCAGTAGCTTACATTTGCGTTCTGAAATCTCAACCAATGGATGAGATAGGGAGGGGCAAAATGTGCGTTACCTTGGATAGGCAGGCCTGCGGATCTCCTACCTTCTCCAGGGCCGAGACAAGGTTTTTCACGGAAAAACTGTTAAATTATGATCTAAATTCTAGTACCGTGTTGGACTAGACGTAGTACAAACGGTGTGGGCCTTTGCGTTGACGTCGACGCGTACGAGTACAACTCGTTTACTTGTCCTCCAAGGACTCTCATGTATTGCCCTCTTATATACCCCATGTAGTCGCACCTCAGACGGTCTGACGTCTCGTGATTGTAATACTCCTTCATCATAGTGATTGCGCCTTCGTGCGTCCGTGGTTTTCTCCCGCAAGGGTTTCCACGTAAAAATCTGTGTCTCTCTGTCTCATTTATTTATCATTATTATCTAACAAGTGGTATACAGAGCCAAGTTACAGATTTTTGAGACGAGAGATTAGGGTTGCGTGCGAGCCGTCGCCCGCGCGTGACCAGGCGATCCGAAGCCGGATCGATTTCCGCTGCTGCCGCCGCAAGTCGCCAAGTTCCAGCTGCCGCTCCTGACCGGAAATTGATTCCACTACAAGCTGACGTTGCTACAGCCGCGTGTCGCCGAGACCACGTCTTCCCATCCACAACACCAAGTCCCGACGCACAGTACCAGTACTAATCCTATTCACGTCAAATCATCAGATCGATTCCTAGTAGTACTACTCCACTTCACGTCAGTTCCTGACGTGAAGTCAAATCAGTTTTTTGGGTTTGCAAATTGCTACGCGTCTACCCGTGAGCCACCAGGTGCTACTATTTCTAATTCCGTTTGATCTGTATATTAAATTCTATCAAGAATTTTTCTATCTGCTTGTACTACTTTGTGTACACAGTTTTATCGGTTCATGGCATCCATGAAGTACGATCTTCCGCTGCTGGACCGTGACACAAGGTTTACCCTATGGCAAGTCAAGATGCGGGCGTTGTTGGCACAGTCCGACTATGATGAAGCACTGGATAGTTTTGAAAAGAACAGAATTCAGGACTGGACTGATGAGAAGAAAAGAATTGACCGTAAGGCTTTGTCAAAAATTCAACTCCATTTGCATAATAATATTTTGCAGGAAGTTTTGAGCGAGAAAACTGCCGCCGCTCCATGGTTAAAGCTGGAAGGGATTTGCATGACTAAGGATCTCACCAGCAAGATGCATCTGAAGCAAAAATTATTCCTGCACAGGTTACCCGAGGGAGGTAATGTTTTGAATCATATTTCAGAATTTAAAGAGATCATATCTGATCTAGCTGCAATGGAGGTTAAGTATGAAGAGGAAGATACTGCTTTAATGTTACTTTGTTCACTGTCGAGTTCTTATACCAATTTTCGAGACACCATATTATACAGTCGTGATACTCTCACACTTAATGAAGTTTATGAAGCTTTGAACTCTAAGGAGAAGATGAAACTAATGGTGCCTCATGATGGTTCAAGTTCATCCCAAGCAGAGGGATTATCTGTTCGTGGCAGGACAAAGGAGAAGAACTCCAATAATGGAAACAGAGGCAAAAGTAAGAACGGCCACAGGGGCCGGTCGCAATCCAGAGACAAGAAGTACTGCAGATATTGCAAGAGAGACGGGCATGACATCTCAGAGTGTTTCGAGTTGCAGAATAAGGAAAAGAGGAAAGGTAACAAACAAGGTGAACATTCTGCTAACGTTGCTCGTGATGATAGTTCCGATGATGCTCTTGTCGTTATTGCTGGATGTGCTGAGACCAATGATGAGTGGGTACTTGACACTGCATGCACTTTTCATATGTGTCCATATAGAGATTGGTTTAATGCTTTTGATTCCACTACTTCTGCTGGTTCCGTTTTGGGTTTTGATAATTCACCATGCAAGATTGAAGGCATAGGTTCTATTCGAATCAAGATGTTCGATGGCATAATCAGAACTTTGACAGATGTTCGGTATATTCCGAAGATGAAGAGAAATCTTATTTCTATGAGTGTCCTTGATGCAAAGGGGTACAAATATTCAGGTGGAGATAGTGTTTTGAAGGTCACCAAAGGTTCCCTTGTTGTGATGAAAGGTGACTTAAATTCGACCAATGGTCTTTATTACCTTCGAGGTTCTACTGTTTCAGGTAACGCTACTCCAGTTGTTTCAAAGAATTCTAATTGTGATGCTGCTAACCTTTGGCATATGCATCTTGGACATATGAGTGAACTTGGTTTAGCAGAGTTAAACAAGAGAGGTCTCCTTGATGGATATAAACCTGGTAATTGAAATTTTGTGAGCACTGTATCTTCGGCAAGCACAAGAGGGTGAAGTTCAATACTTCAAACCATACAACTGAAGGTATTCTTGATTATGTGCATTCTGATTTATGGGGACCATCTCGCAAGAAGTCACTAGGTGGTGCAAGTTACATGCTGACTATTATTGATGATTATTCGAGAAAAGTTTGGCCTTATTTCTTGAAGCATAAATATGAAACATTCTCAGCATTTAAGGAGTGGAAGATTATGATTGAGAGACAAACTGAAAAGAAGGTAAAGATACTTCGCACTGATAATGGTATGGAATGTTGGGGAACGTAGCAAAAATTCAAAATTTTCCTACGTGTCACCAAGATCTATCTATGGAGAGACCAGCAACGAGTAGAAAGAGAGTGCATCTACATACCCTTGTAGATCGCTAAGCGGAAGCGTTCAAGTGAACGGGGTTGATGGAGTCGTACTCGTCGTGATTCAAATCACCGATGATCCTAGTGCCGAACGGACGGCACCTCCGCGTTCAACACACGTACAGCCCGGTGACGTCTCCCACGCCTTGATCCAGCAAGGAGAGAGGGAGAGGTTGAGGAAGACTCCATCCAACAGCAGCACAACGGCGTGGTGGTGGTGGAGGAGCGTGGCAATCCAGCAGGGCTTCGCCAAGCACCATGGGAGAGGAGGAGTAGGGAGAGAGGTAGGGCTGTGCCAGAACTTCGTCTAAAGCTCCCATGCGTCTCCCCACTATATATAGGCGTGGAGGGGCTGGTTTCTTGCCCTCCAAGTCCATTGGGGCGTTGGCCAAGGTGGGAGGAAAGAAATCCCATCATTTCCTTCCCCACCGATTGTTATCCCCCTTTTTAGGGATCTTGATCTTATCCCTTCGGGATATGATCTTATTCCTTCTAAGGGGGGATCTTGGTGCGCCTTGACCAGGGGTGTGGGGCCTTGCCCCCACTACCCACGTTCATATGGGTCCCCCCATGCAGGTGGGCCCCACTCCGGAACCTTCTAGAACCTTCCCGGTACAATACCGAAAAATCCCGAACATTTTCCGGTGGCCAAAATAGGACTTCCCATATATAAATCTTTACCTCCGGACCATTTCGGAACTCCTCGTGACGTCCGGGATCTCATCCGGGACTCCGAACAACATTCGGTAACCACATACAAACTTCCTTTATAACCCTAGCGTCATCGAACCTTAAGTGTGTAGACCCTACGGGTTCGGGAGACATGCAGACATGACCGAGACGTTCTCCGGTCAATAACCAACAGCGGGATCTGGATACCCATGATGGCTCCCACATGTTCCACGATGATCTCATCGGATGAACCACGATGTCAAGGACTTAATCAATCCCGTATTCAATTCCCTTTGTCTATCGGTATGTTACTTGCCCGAGATTCGATCGTCGGTATCCAATACCTTGTTCAATCTCGTTACCGGCAAGTCACTTTACTCGTTCCGTAACACATCATCCCGTGATCAACTCCTTGGTCACATTGCGCATATGATGATGTCCTACCGAGTGGGCCCAGAGATACCTCTCCGTTTACACGGAGTGACAAATCCCAGTCTCGATCCGCATAAAACAATAGATACTTTCGGAGATACCTGTAGTGCACCTTTATAGTCACCCAGTTACGTTGTGACGTTTGATACACCCAAAGCACTCCTACGGTATCCAGGAGTTACACGCTCTCATGGTCAAAGGAAGAGATACTTGACATTGGCAAAGCTCTAGCAAACGAACTACACGATCTTTGTGCTAGGCTTAGGATTGGGTCTTGTCCATCACATCATTCTCCTAATGATGTGATCCCGTTATCAACGACATCCAATGTCCATAGCCAGGAAACCATGACTATCTGTTGATCACAACGAGCTAGTCAACTAGAGGCTCACTAGGGACATATTGTGGTCTATGTATTCACACGTGTATTACGATTTCCGGATAATACAGTTATAGCATGAATAAAAGACAATTATCATGAACAAGGAAATATAATAATAACACTTTTATTATTGCCTCTAGGGCATATTTCCAACAGTCTCCCACTTGCACTAGAGTCAATAATCTAGTTCACATCGCCATGTGATTAACACTCACAGGTCACATCGCCATGTGACTAATACCCAAGAGTTTTAGGTTTGATCATGTTGCTTGTGAGAGAGGTTTTAGTCAACGGGTCCGAACCTTTCAGATACGTGTGTGCTTTACAAATCTCTATGTCATCTCCTAGATGTAGCTACCACGCTCTATTTGGAGCTATTCCAAATAACTATTCTACTTGGAGCTATTCTAAATTGTTGCCCCATAATACGTATCCGGTATCTCTTCTTAGAGCTATCCGGATAGGTGTTAAGCTTGCATCGACGTAACCTTTACGACGAACTCTTTTACCACCTCCATAATCGAGAAAATTCCTTAGTCCACTAGTTACCAAGGATAACTTTGACCGCTGTCTGTGATCCATTCATGGATCACTCTTGTACCCCTTGACTGACTCATGGCAAGGCACATTTCAGGTGCGGTACTCAGCATGGCATACTGTAGAGCCTATGTCATAAGCATAGGGGACTACCTTTGTCCTTTCTCTCTATTCTGCCGAGGTCGAGCTTTAAGTCTTAACTTCGTACCTTACAACTTAGGCAAGAACTCCTTCTTTGACTGGTCCATCTTGAACACCTTCAAGATCATGTCAAGGTATGTGCTCATTTGAAAGTATTATTAAGCATTTTGATCTATCCTTATAGATCTTGATGCTCAATGTTCAAGTAGCTTAATCCAGGCTTTCATTGAAAAACACTTTCAAAATAACCCTATATGCTTTCCAGAAATTCTACGTCATTTCTGATCAACAATATGTCAACAACATATACTCATCAGAAATTCTATAGTGCTCCCACTCACTTCTTTGGAAATACAAGTTTCTCATAAACTTTGTACAAACCCAAAATCTTTGATCATCATCAAAGCATACATTCCAACTCCGAGATGCTCACTCCAGTCCTTAGAAGGATTGCTGGAGCTTTGCATACTTATTAGCATCTTTCGGGATTGACAAAACCTTCCGGTTGTATCACATACAACCTTTCCTCAAGAAAATCGTCGAGGAAACAATGTTTTGACATCCTATCTGCAAGATTTCATAAATAATGCAGTAATCACTAATATAATTCCAACAGACTCTTAGCATCGCTACGAGTGAGAAAATCTCATCGTAGTCAACTCCTTGAACTTGTCGGAAAACATCTTAACGACAAGTCGAGCTTTCTTAATGGTAATTCTTACCATCATTGTCTGTCTTCCTTTTAAAATCCATCCGTACTCATTTGCCTTACGACCATCGAGCCGTTCTGCCAAAGTCTTCACTTTGTTTTCATACATGGATCCTCTCTCGGATTTTATGGCCTCAAGCCATTTATCGGAATCCGGGCCCACCATCGCTTCTCCATAGCTCGTAGGCTCATTGTTGTCTAGCAACATGACTTCCAAGATAGGATTACGTACCACTCTGAAGTAGTACGTATCCATGTCACCCTACAAGGTACGGTAGTGACTTGATCCGAAACTTCATGATCACTATCATAAGCTTCTACTTCAATTGGTGTAGGTGCCACAGGAACAACTTCCTGTGCCCTGCTACACACTTGTTGAAGTGATGGTTCAATAACCTCATCAAGTCTCCACCATCCTCCCACTCAATTCTTTCGAGAGAAACTTTTCCTCGAGAAAGTACCTGATTCTAGAAACAATTCCTTATTGCTTTCGGATCTGAGACAGGAGGTATACCCAACTGTTTTGGGTGTCCTATGAAGATGCATTTCATCCGCTTTGGGTTCGAGCTTATCAATCCTGAAACTTTTTCACATAAGCGTTGCAGCCCCAAACCTTTAAGAAACGACAACTTAGGTTTCTCTAAACCATAATTCATACGGTGTCATCTCAATGGAATTACGTGGTGCCCTATTTAAAGTGAATGTGGTTGTCTCTAATGCCTAACCCATGGACAATAGTGGTAATTCGATAAGAGACATCATGGTACGCACCATATCCAATAGGGTGCAACTATGATGTTCGGACACACCATCACACTATGGTGTTCCAGGCGGTATTAATTGCGAAACAATTTCCACAATGTCTTAATTGTGTGCCAAAACTCGTAACTTAGATATTCACATCATAGACATTTTATCCTCTTGTCACAATGATCTTCTACTTCACTCTGAAATTACTTGAACCATTCAATAATTCAGACTTGTATTTCATCAAGTAAATATTCTCAACATCTACTCGAATCATCTGTGAAGTAAGATCATAACGATATTCACTGCATGCCTCAACACTCATTGGATTGGATACATCAAAATGTGTTACTTCCAACAAGTTGCTATCTTGTTCCATCTTACTGAAAACGAGGCTTTTCAGTCATCTTGCCCATGTGGTATGATTTGCATATCTCAAGTGATTCAAAATCAAGTGAGTCCAAACGATCCATTTGCATGGAGTTTCTTCATGCATATACACCAATAGACATGGTTCGCATGTCTCAAACTTTTCAAAAACGAGTGAGTCCAAAGATCCATCAACATGGAGCTTCTTCATGCGTTTTATACCATTATGACTTACATGGCAGTGCCACAAGTAAGTGGTACTATCATTACTATCTTATATCTTTTGGCATGAAAATGTGTATCACTACGATCGAGATTCAATAAACCATTCATTTTAGGTGCAAGACCATTGAAGGTATTATTCAAATAAATAGAGTAACCATTATTCTCTTTAAATGAATAACCGTATTGCGATAGACATAATCCAATCATGTCTATGCTCAACGCAAACACCAAACCTCGATGGTAGAGGGAGCGTGCGATGCTTGATCATATCAACATTGGAAACACTTCCAACACATATCGTCAGCTCACCTTTAGCTAGTCTCCGTTTATGCCGTAGCTTTTATTTCGAGTTACTAACACTTAGCAACCGAACCGGTATCTTATACCCTGGTGCTACTAGGAGTACTAGTAAAGTACACATTAACATAATGTATATCCAATATACTTCTATCGACCTTGCCAGCCTTCTCATCTACCAAGTATCTAGGGTAATTCTGCTCTAGTGACTGTTCCCCTTATTACAGAAGCACTTAGTCTCGGGTTTGGGTTCAACCTTGGGTTTCTTCACTGGAGCAGCAGCTGATTTGCCGTTTCATGAAGTATCCCTTCTTGCCCTTGCCCTTCTTGAAACTAGTGGTTTCACCAACCATCAACAATTGATGCTCCTTCTTGATTTCTACTTTCGCGGTGTCAAACATCGTGAATACCTCAAGGATCATCTTATTTATCCCTGATATGTTATAGTTCATCACGAAGCTCTAGCAGCTCGGTGGCAATGACTTTGGAGAAACATCACTATCTCATTTGGAAGATCAACTCCCACTCAATTCAAGTGATTGTTGCACTCAGACAATCTGAGCACAAGCTCAACGATTGAGATTTTCTCCCTTAGTTTGCAGGCTAAGAGAATCGTCGGAGGTCTTATACCTCTTGACGTGAGCACGAGCCTGAAATCCCAATTTCAGCCCTCGAAACATCTCATATGTTCCGTGATGTTTCGAAAACGTCTTTGGTGCCTCTACTTAAACCATTTAACTGAACTATCACGTAGTTATCAAAACGTGTATGTTCGATGTTCGAAACATCCACAAACGACGTTTGGGGTTCAGCACACTGAGCAGTGCATTAAGGACATAAGCTTTCTACTGTCCGCATAATCGCTGCTGTCAACTTTCGACTATATTTTCTCTAGGAACATATCTAAATAGTGGAACTAAAGCGCGAGCTACGACATAATTTGCAAAAGGTCTTTTGACTATGTTCAGGATAATTAAGTTCATCTTATGAACTCCCACTCAGATAGACATCCCTCTGGTCATCTAAGTGATTACATGATCCGAGTCAACTAGGCCGTGTCCGATCATCACGTGAGACGGACTAGTCATCATCGGTGAACATCTTCATGTTGATCGTATCTACTATACGACTCATGCTCGACCTTTCGGTCTCCGTGTTCCGAGGCCATGTCTGTACATGCTAGGCTCGTCAAGTTAACCCTAAGTGTTTTCGCTGTGTAAAACTGTCTTACACCCGTTGTATGTGAACGTAAGAATCCATCACACCCGATCATCACGTGGTGCTTAGAAGCGACGAACTGTAGCAACGGTGCACAGTTAGGGGAGAACACTTCTTGAAATTTTGTAAGGGATCATCTTATTTACTACCGTCGTCCTAAGTAAACAAGATGCATAATCATAATAAACATCACATGCAATTATATAGTTGTGACATGATATGGCCAATATCATATAGCTCCATTGATCTTCATCTTCGGGGCTCCATGATCATCTTTTCACCGGCTTGACACCATGATCTCCATCATCATGATCTCCATCATCGTGTCTTCATGAAGTTGTCACGCCAACGACTACTTCTACTTCTATGGCTAACGTGTTTAGCAATAAAGTAAAGTAAGTTACATGGCGTTGTTCAATGACACGCAGGTCATACAATAAATTAAGACAACTCCTATGGCTCCTGCCGGTTGTCATACTCATCTACATGCAAGTCGTGAATCCTATTACAAGAACATGATCAATCTCATATATCACATATCATTCATCACATTCTACTTGGCCATATCACATCACATAGCATACCCTGCAAAAACAAGTTAGACGTCCTCTAATTGTTGTTGCATGTTTTACGTGGCTGCTATGGGTTTCTAGCAAGAACGTTTCTTACCTACGCAAGACCACAACGTGATATGCCAATTGCTATTTACCCTTCATAAGGACCCTTTTCATCGAATCCGTTCCGACTAAAGTGGGAGAGACTGGCACCCGCTAGCCACCTTATGCACCAAGTGCATGTCAATCGGTGGAACCTGTCTCACGTAAGAGTACGTGTAAGGTCGGTCTGGGCCGCTTCATCCTACAATACCGTCGAAACAAGATTGGACTAGTAACGGTAAGCATATTGTACAACATCAACGCCCACAACTACTTTGTGTTCTACTCGTGCAAAGAATCTACGCAATAGACCTAGCTCATGATGCCACTGTTGGGGAACGTAGCAGAAATTCAAAATTTTCCTACGTGTCCCCAAGATCTATCTATGGAGAGACCAGCAACGAGTAGAAAGAGAGTGCATCTACATACCCTTGTAGATCTCTAAGCGGAAGCGTTCAAGTGAACGGGGTTGATGGAGTCGTACTCGTCGTGATTCAAATCACCGATGATCCTAGTGCCGAACGGACGGCACCTCCGCGTTCAACACACGTACAGCCCAGTGACGTCTCCCACGCCTTGATCCAGCAAGGAGAGAGGGAGAGGTTGAGGAAGACTCCATCCAACAGCAGCACAACGGCGTGGTGGTGGTGGAGGAGCGTGGCAATCCAGCAGGGCTTCGCCAAGCACCATGGGAGAGGAGGAGTAGGGAGAGAGGTAGGGCTGTGCCAGAACTTCGTCTAAAGCTCCCATGCGTCTCCCCACTATATATAGGCGTGGAGGGGCTGGTTTCTTGCCCTCCAAGTCCATTGGGGCGTTGGCCAAGGTGGGAGGAAAGAAATCCCATCATTTCCTTCCCCACCGATTGTTATCCCCCCTTTTTAGGGATCTTGATCTTATCCCTTCGGGATATGATCTTATTCCTTCTAAGGGGGGATCTTGGTGCGCCTTGACCAGGGGTGTGGGGCCTTGCCCCCACTACCCACGTTCATGTGGGTCCCCCCATGCAGGTGGGCCCCACTCCGGAACCTTCTAGAACCTTCCCGGTACAATACCGAAAAATCCCGAACATTTTCCTGTGGCCAAAATAGGACTTCACATATATAAATCTTTACCTCCGGACCATTCCGGAACTCCTCGTGACGTCCGGGATCTCATCCGGGACTCAGAACAACATTCGGTAACCACATACAAACTTCCTTTATAACCCTAGCGTCATCAAACCTTAAGTGTGTAGACCCTACGGGTTCGGGAGACATGCAGACATGACCGAGACGTTCTCCGGTCAATAACCAACAGCGGGATCTGGATACCCATGATGGCTCCCACATGTTCCACGATGATCTCATCGGATGAACCACGATGTCAAGGACTTAATCAATCCCGTATTTAATTCCCTTTGTCTATCGGTATGTTACTTGCCCGAGATTCGATCGTCGGTATCCAATACCTTGTTCAATCTCGTTACCGGCAAGTCACTTTACTCGTTCCGTAACACATCATCCCGTGATCAACTCCTTGGTCACATTGCGCATATGATGATGTCCTACCGAGTGGGCCCAGAGATACCTCTCCGTTTACACGAAGTGGCAAATCCCAGTCTCGATCCGCATAAAACAATAGATACTTTCGGAGATACCTGTAGTGCACCTTTATAGTCACCCAGTTACGTTGTGACGTTTGATACACCCAAAGCACTCCTACGGTATCCAGGAGTTACACGCTCTCATGGTCAAAGGAAGAGATACTTGACATTGGCAAAGCTCTAGCAAACGAACTACACGATCTTTGTGCTAGGCTTAGGATTGGGTCTTGTCCATCACATCATTCTCCTAATGATGTGATCCCGTTATCAACGACATCCAATGTCCATAGCCAGGAAACCGTGACTATCTGTTGATCACAACGAGCTAGTCAACTAGAGTCTCACTAGGGACATATTGTGGTCTATGTATTCACACGTGTATTACGATTTCCGGATAATACAGTTATAGCATGAATAAAAGACAATTATCATGAACAAGGAAATATAATAATAACACTTTTATTATTGCCTCTAGGGCATATTTCCAACATGGAATTCTGTTCTAAGCAATTTAAGAATTATTGCAAGTCTGAAGGCATTGTCAGACATTACACCGTTCCTTATACTCCTCAACAAAACGGTGTTGCTGAGCGTATGAACAGGACCATTATTTCCAGAGCCCGTTGCATGTTGTCCAATGCACGTTTGCATAGGCGTTTTTGGGCTGAGGCCGCTTCCACTGCTTGTTATCTCATTAATCGTTCACCATCTATTGCTCTTAATAAGAAAACTCCAATTGAGGTATGGTCTGGTTCACCTGCTGATTATTCACAGTTGAGAGTTTTTGGTTGCACTGCTTATGCTCATGTTGATAATGGAAAGTTGGAGCCTAGGGCTGTTAAGTGCATCTTTCTTGGTTAAAGTCTGGTGTTAAAGGTTTTAAATTGTGGAATCCTGAAACCCAGAAGGTTGTTATTAGCAGAAATGTTATCTTTAATGAATCTGCTATGTTACATGATGTTTCATCTACTAATGTTCCCGTTGAGAGTGAACAGCAGCCTACTATTCAGCAGCCTACTGTTCAGGTGGAGCATGTTATTGAAACAGGTGATACATCTGGTAATGAAATTGTTGATGCACATGATGAACCCGTCGTTGATGATGAACATGTCACTCCCACTCCAAATCAGCCTATTGTTCCACCCAGTTGGAATCTTGCACGTGACAGAGTTAGACGGGGTATTAATAAACCTGACAGGTTAATTGAAGAGTGCTATATTGTTTCTTTTGCTTTATCTGTTGCAGAGGAAATTGAAGGTAATGCTGAGCCTTCTTCATATTCCGAGGCTATTATTTCTGGTGACAGTAATAAGTGGATGACTGCTATGCATGATGAGATGGAATCACTTGAAAAGAATGGCAGTTGGGATTTAGTAAAATTACCTAGAGAGAAGAAACATATTCGTTGCAAGTGGGTTTTCAAGAGGAAAGAAGGTGTTTCTCCTAATGATGAGACAAGATATAAAGCAAGGTTAGTTGCTAAAGATTATAGCCAGATTCCAGGTATTGACTATAACGAAGTCTTTTCTCCTGTTGTGAAGCATAGCTCTATTCGCACTTTACTTAGTATTGTTGCCATGCATGATCTTGAGCTTGAACAATTGGATGTTAAAACTGCATTCTTACATGGAGAATTAGAAGAGGATATTTATATGGAACAACCTGAAGGTTTTATTATTCCTGGAAAAGAAAAACTTGTTTGTAAGTTAAAGAAATCTCTTTATGGATTGAAGCAATCCCCGAGACAGTGGTACAAGAGATTTGACACCTTTATGCTCTCTCAAGGTTTCAAAAGGTCTAATTATGATAGTTGTGTTTATTTGAAAACTGTCAATGGTTCAACTATTTATTTGCTCCTTTATGTTGATGATATGCTTATTGCTGCAAAGAGTATGTCAGATATTGATGAACTAAAGAAGCAATTGAGTAATGAATTTGAGACGAAGGATTTGGGTGCAGCAAAGAAAATACTTGGCATGGAAATATCCAGAGATAGACCATCTGGAAAAGTGTATCTCAGTCAGAAGGGATATATTGATAAAGTTCTTCGTCGTTTTAATATACATAATGCCAAGCCGGTGAGTACACCGTTAGCTGCACACTTCAAATTGTCATCAGCTTTATGTCCTAAGTTAGATGCAGATATTGAGTACATGTCTAGAGTTCCCTATTCGAGTGCAATTGGTTCACTTATGTATGCCATGGTTTGTTCTCGTCCGGATTTATCATATGCATTGAGTGTTGTCAGTAGATACATGGCTAATCCTGGAAAAGAGCATTGGAAAGCAGTTTAGTGGATTTTCAGATACCTGCGTGGTACTTCTAATGCTTACTTAAAGTTTGGGAAAACTGGAGATGGACTTGTTGGTTTTGTTGATTCTGATTTTGCTGGTGATTTGGATAAGAGAAGATCGCTCACAGGTTATGTTTTCACCATTGGTGGTTGTGCTGTGAGTTGGAGAGCAACTTTGCAGTCTATTGTGGCTTGTTCCACTACTGATGCCGAGTATATGGCTATTTCTGAGGCATGCAAAGAAGCTATCTAGTTGAGAGGTTTGTACATTGAGCTTTGTGGAGATTCATCTTGCCCTACCATATTTTCTGACAGTCAAAGTGCCATATATCTTACAAAGAATCCAATGTATCATGAGAGGACAAAGCACATTGATGTTAGATTTCACTATATTCGAGATGTTGTTGCTGAAGGTGATTTGAAGATATGCAAGATAAGTACTCATGATAATCCTGCTGATATGATGACAAAGCCAGTTCCGACCAATAAGTTTGAGCTTTGCTCAGGCTTAGTTGGTATTTCTCATTAGTCCTATGGACTTTGACGCACAAGGTGTTTATGCTCATTTGGATGGAGTTATTCACTTTCTTCGACTACTGGAGGGAATTTGGATCAAGGTGGAGATTGTTAAATTATGATCTAAATTCTAGTACCGTGTTGGACTAGACGTAATACAAACGGTGTGGGCCTTTGCGTTGACGTCGACGCGTAAGAGTACAACTCGTTTACTTGTCCTCCAGGGACTCTCATGTATTGCCCTCTTATATACCCCATGTAGTCGCACCTCAGACGGTCTGTCGTCTCGTGCTTGTAATACTCCTCCATCATAGTGATTGCGCCTTCGTGCGTCCGTGGTTTTCTCCCGCAAGGGTTTCCACGTAAAAATCCGTGTCTCTCTGTCTCATTTATTTATCGTTATTATCTAACAAAAACGATGCTGCAGATCGACAGCAGGCTTAGCTAAAAATTTATTAAACCAAGCAAAACCACAAGACTCATGGAGTGTGTGCTTTGTGAGGATGAGTTGGAGACAGAGACAAAGAGACAGAGAGACATACGGCTCGTAGTCGTCGCTGTCGAGATGGAAGTGGCTGTCGCCGACCCCGCCCTCGCCGACGAGGTGCGACGAGATCGTGATCTTTTTTTTTTTGCGACGAGATCGTGATCTTCTCCCCCGAGTCTTCAGCCGGGTACCGCACGGTCATCGTCACCTTCTTCCCAACCTTCTTGCCGACCTTCTTCCCTCCGGACAGATCAGCAGCCACGAGGCTGGTGAGGAGCAGGAAGAAGAAGACGGAGAGGAGGGTGAGGTGGTAGAGCTGAGCCATGCCAGACTTTGGGATGAGGAGTGCACAGAACCTACTGCTTGCCACTTCAACTGCGTGAATGAAATGTGGCTGGCCAAGCAAACGAGAGAAGCATATATGGACCGGATATAGGTTAGAGCAGAGCTGCGTGAGCCGCGTGTGAACAGCTGCCGATGTACTGTTGGCCGTTGCCAGGGAGGCAATTCATACTAACTGGTGTTCTACCGTGAATTCCAATTGCAATTTTACCTCGCTTATCTAACATGATGATTTTGCCTTCTCAATTGAAGATACCATTTGCCCCTTGCTTACACTCCGTTATTCGGCATCGGATTAAACAACTTTTTAGATATGGGAGCATATTCCAGAAAATAATAATGACCAAACTGCCCCCAAGCTTGCTTATCCACAGAAAATGCGGCAGTGTCAAGGGTGGTGCGGCATGCCGACGGAGGCTAGGTGATCGCGGGCGTGCGGCCTAGTTGCGACACGGGAACATGGGAGAGGCACATTTTTTTGTCAAAACTTGAATATGCGAATAATGTCAAGTTTTATTATCAAATATGTTTGGAAATACGCCAAAGTGTTATCCAAATACTCGTATAAAAATTACAATAAAAACACAAAGTTCAAGAGAAAGTCCCCATGGGCAAACTAGCCTTTTTACAATGAAGCTGACACCGTGCGTTAGTTGCTCTCAACAGAATAGGGGCAGAGCAATTCATAGATTTGAAAAAGCAGGTGCAAAAATACGAAGCTGTATAAAGGGGGGCATGGAAGAGGCACAATTTTTTTGGTCAAAACATGAATAAGCCAATAGTGTCAACTTTTGTTGTCAAATATCTTTTGAAATACGCCAAAGTGTTGGCCAAATAGTTGATGACAAAATGAGCGTAAAAACTCAAATTTCCAGAGGAAGTCTACACGGGCAAACTTTTACAAATACTTGATGGCAAGCCACGCAGTGCGCGCCACTCAACCGTCAAACAAATATCAGCAGTGCATGTGCCCCAAAAGTAGTAGCAGCGGCAGCTGCATCAGTGCATTGTGTGCGCCGATCTACTGAGCCGTAGTGTTGCAGGCCGTAGGGTGTGATCATGCATGTAGTACCAGCTGCTACAAATGTCCCAAGACCGGCGCCGATCTGACAGTTTGATTCAGAGTGTGTGTTGAATCAATGCATGTGCTTTCTGTTTGCTTGCTCGTCAATGGAGTAGTTTGAAGTCAAAACAGACGTCTTGTACTCTTGCTTCCGAGTAGAAAGCTCTGCTTTGGGGGAAATTGCTGTAAGAGATTGTTCATGCATATTTGTAGCATGCAGCTTAATTTGTACCTACCAAAATGATTTTTTCATTTGGTTTAGCCCTCTTTACCTTTATTTTATCCTTTTTGTTTTTTCCTATACACACTATTTCCTTTATTGTGTATGCATTTCATATTTCTTTTGTGGTTTTCACTATTGCTTTTGATGTCTGTAATTTAATATCTGTTTAACTAAAATTTCACAACAATGATGTTCGATGTTTCTTACCAAAGAATGATTTGTGGGAACATCGTTTACGAGTCACTGATGCTACTTCATTTTTTAACATGGTGCAACGTAGAAGTTCACATATGTGCACATGCACTCCCCCTATGAACGCACGCACGCACACACTACCCCTATGAGCATCTCCGAGATACTTTTTCGGCTTGAGAATTGGAGATTGACGAAGTCACCACAGACACCTCATAGTCCATGGGAAGTTGTACTCCCACTGAATGAACATCGCCGAAAAGTATGAAATAAATTCAGGAAAATGCGAGCACCAATGCAAAGTCTACTACTTGAACCTTGGTGGGTTGGTTCCACCACTTGATTCAAAATTTGACCTTTCTTCCTCCTCTTTCACACCCGAATTGCAGCCTCCTCCCCATCTCTTTCCCCCGCTCAAACCCCTCTCTAAAGCATTCATATCGGTGACATTTATCCATGGATTCGGTCATTTCCCATCCGGTGAGGTAACCTCTCACATCTCCCACGATTTGGTTGGCTGAAATTCATTTGTTTGGTGGCATTGGTCAAGTGTGCCCAAATTCTAGTTTTGGGAATTTCTCCCAAATCCACTCTTGAAGTGGTCACAGAGACGTCAATATAATTTTTGTGATGTGTAGTAAGCACTAGGCTTAGTCATATATTTACGATCTGTGACATCAATGAACCAGGGTTAGGGTTAGGGTATGTGTTAGAGGGGGAATAGATGTAATGGCATGGCCTATTATAGATATTTATTCCTTGATGCTATATTCTTGCGAGGTGCTTTAAATATTATGCGGTAGATTTTTCGTTGATGCGGTATGTTTCTTGCCATTGTTTTTAGATAGCCACACTCATTAATGTTCATTACATGGACAAGGCGACTTTTTTGAGTAACAATGCCAAGATTGTTGACAATGATGAGAAAGTGATGGCATGTGTGACAACTCTTCAGTCTTGATGAGTTGTGGAAAGAGTAAAGAGTTTTGAATTGGATGGACCTGTCTGCAAGTTCTAGTTATGATGAAGTTCAAGCAAAAATTTGTAATATTTCCTATTTGTTCATATGTGACTGCATTTGAGTGTCAACACATTGACCATGGTGTTGCGTAGTTCAAACAAAACGATGCCTTTTGTTGCATTTCGGAAAAAGGGTCAGATTTGGTTAAACATTTCGAACAGGTTCAATTTGTGCTACAGTTTCCCCAAAAGGTCAAATTTCTGATTTTGGCCTGGCGTGGCGAACTTCATATTGTGATTGAGCATGGTTATTATCCCGTTATGCATGCGGTTTTGGGTAGTGTTCTCCTAGTGCATTCAACTTAACTATGTTGAGGTATGCTTTGAATTGTTGGTTGGAGTAGGCTATTGGATAACTCACAGAGAGATGGTAGCCCTGGTGCTAATTAATTGAATTGTTGGTTGGAGTAGGCTATTGGATAACTCACAGAGAGATGGTAGCCCTGGTGCTAATTAATTGAATTTTGGTTGCATTCTTAATTTTCTTCTCTCTTACGGTCATAGGTGCTATTTAACTAGTTGCTTATGGCATCTTGTGTTTGAATTTATGTTATATTTAGTTAATGTTTTTCTAAAGCACAATTAATTTCCTCCGGTTGACAGAGATTTAGCAGAAAATGCATAAAATAGAAGACACAAGAATACAATTTTCTTTCTCGAACGAACTGAAAAGAGTTTCACATGATCGTCTCTTATGCTAAGCGACACACACAATCCATGAGAGATACTTGAAGATCGACATAAGCAAGCACCCTGCTGATAGTCTGATACTACAGAGATACTTGTATTATACCTCACTACTGCTACCTCTCCGACTGGCACTGGTTACTGATAGAGAGTACAACAATATGGAAGTACAACCAGAAATTCTCCCTTACCGATAGTCTCATACTACAGCACAAAGTAAAAGGCGCCTAATATATTTTGCCTGAGACGAAAAGAGGAGCTCCTTCTCCAATCTCCACTGAGCACTGGACATGCAACCATCCACCACGCTGAGCACCGTACGTGAAGGTCCACCTACTACTAGAGCTGAGAAGTAACGAGGCAAAGGTCAAGGTCAGCACTTCACATTGCGTTCTGAAATCAGCAAGAACACGGAACAGGGTGGGGCAAACTCAACGTTAGTTACCTCGGATCGAGACTCCCGCGCATCTCGTATCCCCTCCAGGGTCGTGATAAGGTACTTCATGGCGAAACCGAGGCTGGAATTCAATCGCAAGCAGCAACCTTAGCTAGAATTTTTTTTTAAAACAAAGCGAAATCACACGGGTAGAGAGAGAGAGAGAGAGAGAGAGAGAGAGACGTACGGTTCGTCATCGTCACAGTCGAGGTTGAAGCGGCGGTCGCCGCCCCCGTGCTCGTCAACGTAGTGCGCTGAGATCGTGGTCTTCTCCCCCGGCGGCGAGCCCGCGGCCGGGTATTGGACGGTCATGGTCACAATCTTCCCGACTTTATTCCCTCCGGACAGATCAGCAGCCACAAGGCCCGTGAGGAGCAGCATGGAGAAGACGGAGAGGAGGGTCAGGTGGTGGGGGCGAGCCATCTCTCTTGTCTCTTGGCAGACTGGCTAGGGACTGAGGAGGAGCGAGCGAGCTTGCACAGAAGAACCTACTGCTTGCTACTTGGCCAGCCAAGCAAGCGAGAGAAGCATGTATATATGGACAGGTATAGAGCAGGACTGAGTACTGCTGTTGCCAGTATGGTTTTAGGGGCTATCTCACCATTGATGAACTTCATATTCAAACTAGGGGCATGAACGCAAAAGCCCTCTCACGTGGTGCACGCCATGCATCTGTTACCCCTCGGTGCACAGCTGAGCAGATAAAAGACGATGGTACCCCTCGGTGCAGAGGTGAGGTCTTGTTACTGCGCGTGACTTTGTATGGCCAGCCACGCATTGTGCGCGACTCAACCATCAAACAAATACCAGCGGTGTGAGTGTGTGCTCAAAAAGAAGCAGCAAGAGCAGAGTGTGTACGGGTGCTCGATCGTCTTGAGTCAAGAATAGCTGAAACAATTAAAAATAATAACAGGACAATTATGTAAGATTTGAATTACAGTGCTTCAGTATAGGTGGGAGATGTTCGAAGTTCTAGATTTGTTCAGCCACTGAGATTCAAACACAAATTTTCACACACTTCAAACACAAACATAGGCAACATATCCCTTTCACTTTCCTTCTCAATCTATCTCCATAGGATGTTTACACAAAACATGTCAACCCATCGATCTACGCATTGTTGAAACGGTTCTCGCCGTACATCTAACATCGACCCATTTTTGCAACACGGCAGAAGTACAGTTTATATACTACTATTACAAAAAATTATCTGTCCATCATAATTAAATATTTAACACAATATCATCTTTGTTTTCATTTGCTCTACATATTTTTTGCGCGGGGGGGGGGGGGGGGGGGGGGGGGGGGGGGGGAGAATGTATTACTCAAGAGCAAATCAGTTCTTTCCTGCACATACTAGGGATATTGTTGGGCCCGGATTGGATCCAAACAACAGTACATCCTCCATCCTACCAAAGTTTGCTAAGGAATGACTGACATTATTCTGCTCTCGACTAATATGAGTAATAACACACTCCCTTTCACCCTTAAGTCTCTTCACTTCTTGCACTACCATAGCGTATTGAGAGTGATCCTGCTCCTTAGAATTCACCATCTGCATGGCCAGAAAACTGTCACATTCAACAATGATCGGGAGGCTAGTCCATTGCCGAGGCAGAGCTAGTCCTTCCGTGCAACCAGCCAGCTCCGCATGTAGAATGTCCGGGCATGACCAGAGGGATCTCCAAGCGAAAAAATAATCGATCCGTCGTGTCCGTGGAGAATCAGGAACCATCCATGTTGAGCTTAGCCCAATTCTAAGGAGGTGGTAGCCGATCCTGGGTGCTGCTGGATGCCGATCAGAGAGGTCACGTAACTCTGCAAAGATCCTCCCTCCAATCGATGCCCAGCAACAACCCACCACCTCAAAACTGTGACCAACGCAGCACTTCCCACTTATATTGTTACCCAACGAATGGATACTTGACTCCGTGTCTACAAAATTGGTTATATGCTACTACCAAAGTATTGATGTTAGTTTAGAAGTGGCAGGCACTAGGACGCAACCTTCACTAGGATCCACGCTGCCTCGCACAACATGCTTGACCGTTCTAAACTCAATTCGGGTTGGTACATTACTCTCCATGTGTGGACCAAATCGGACTGGGTTTGCACATCCAGGCCTAACGTTTACAATGACATCACTCAAAGATTCAAGATGGTTCGTGGTTTCACTGAAACCGGCTCTCCGAAAGTGGCTGATCTTCAGCGATAAACGTAGATCAGGAGGTTGGATGCCTCGCATTGCTGGCTTTGTCTTCCCTCTCAAGCTTCCAAGCACTATAGATCATGTCATTCTCCTGCCTCGCCGTAGAGCGGCACTCAATGTTTTCCTTCCACAGATCCTCGGGTGCCCTTCAGGACCTGGTCAAGCAGACCAAGATGGTGTGCAAGGTTTTAGTTCAACCCGGACGCAATCGAGCTCTTGACAAGCTCAAGTGCTACTGACGCTACCACGTACCGGGTGTACATTGCCAGGCGGGAAGTCGGCCCATCAGGTTGGCGTCGGGACCCAACATGTCGTAACTTGGCCCAGGTCATATACGTACCCTCTTGTAGGCCTGCTTTAGAAGCATTCGCCAACTTGATATGCAATATTATCCCGAATATCATGGCGGCCTCCCAAGTTAATCGTAACCGACTAGGACTCACGTAAACCCTAAGTGTCGTCGTCCCCCCCCCCCTATAAGGTGAAGCCAGGGCTAGCTCATAGCATCCAATTTGTAGTCTCGATAAACTTATGATATGCCATTATAACCCCCTCGTACGCGGCATTTATATCAACAATCAATCAAACAGGAGTATCATATTACCTTCGTTGTGAGGGCCTGGACCTGGGTAAAAGCTTCGTGTGGCTTCCCGTCAGCACTTTAGGCTACACGCGACACCCTATCGAGACTACTGCCAGTATCATGCATCTACGTAGTTCAACTCAAAATCATACACAGCTCAATTCAAAATCATATACTGCAAAAAATGTTTATACACATCTTAATTCAAAACCATAGAATGCAAATATTAATCTTACACAATTCAACTCAAAATCCGGAAACACTACAAGACGTGCATATTAGAAAATTACATCATCATGATCATGATCCCGAAGGTAAGACATCGACTGTACTTCACCACCCTCTTTTATTGATCTGGCCATGATAGGCACAATATCGTGAACTCAATTATAATTGTCCTCATCGACTATACCTTCTATGGTAATTCTTTTTAGTGCATTACCACGTGTCAACTTTCAATTTCGTGTGGTTGATATACAAAACTTGATGAACAAATTGAGCAAATATATCTTATCTAAGTACCCATGATATATATATATATATATATATATATATATATATATATATATATATATATATATATATATATATATATATATTCTAGTAGAGCTTGTAGGGTAACGCCTGAATTTTGATCTTTGACCTATCATCATTTCTTTCATAGCAAGGTTGTAACAATTGATTACCTAGCCTTCATGTCGTCCAACTTGTCATTTTGGGCCTCTGGATAGATCATTAAGATCTGGATCAATTCCTCCAACATCGCAGAAGCATTCACTGAACCAACTATAGAACTTGGTAGCCTGCAATTTCTCCACATAGCATCGGGTTGGATTCTAGCACATTGAATTTTCTTGTGATCTCCTATTTAAATCCCCACCTTCTTCATGTGTTTCAACGCACTATAATAGGTCTGTTGAAATTATTTCCAATATTGTGTGATATTGACCTTTCCAGTCATTTTGAAGCCACCCTCCCGGTCGTCATATTGGTGCCCAGTGACCATACACTTTGCGAATAAACCCAGGGTTACCTCATGTAATACAAAATTAGTATAGGGATTTTCATATCGCAGGCAGTTGCTTCCATTGAACCGCCTCTAATGTTCAACATTTCATGCAACTTAGTTACTTTGGGTCAAAAATGTCTCTAATGGATGCATCTAATGTCCGGTGGCTCTGCGGCTTGTGTGGAAACAATGATGGTTGCAAGATAAACCGGGTCGTGGCATGTATTTCATCATTGACCGCTTGACATGTCCCTAAGCATAAAGTTCGAGATGGGGCAACCTGGCAAGAACGATGCCTTGCGCAATGGGTAGTTTGGCCTATGTTGGTGCAAGGCGTGCTTCTTTCTCATGCGGGGAGCGTTGTTGAAGTTGGAGTTGCCTAGTCCTCAACGTGTTGGCTGATTGTTTGGCATAGATCTACAACGTTCTTGTGTGTTGTTTGTTCGGAGTGCTTTTGGTTGGTCATCTGTGGTGGACTTGAAGTCACTTGTTCGGTAAGAAGTGACCACAATGACACTTTGCAAGCAACCTCGACTCGGCGTTCCACTATTCGGCGATGAGTGTGCGTCTTCTGCTGGGTAGCGAGATCGACCGTGATGCTACTTCTTACGGGTGAGTTGTAACGGTTTTTATCCGATTTCAAATTAACCGGACATCTTTCTCCTATGTTTTTAATGAATCTATTCCTGAGGTCTGACTTAAGAAAAATTACACGTAAATAAAAAGCCAACACTTTCGTTCATGGTGTTATTTGCTGCGTACACAGGTTCCTTGCTTGTTTCCCTCTCTACTTTTTTTACTTCTTTTTTATACCTGTGCAGTTACCCTTTGTTAATCAGTTTGTACAACACAATAAAGATCCTCCACTTCACAAAATTGATCAGAAATACATAAATAAATAGAAGAACAAGACGATGTTCTCTTTCTCCAACACGGAAGATATGTTAAGCTACAGAATCCAAGCTACTCGAGATAACTGAAGGCAGATGTACTCCAACACCCTGCATAGTGCACGCTACCACATCACTACAGCCTAAATAATGATTCATAGGATACGCTTCCCGAATGGGCACTCCACAGACTGAATGCAGAGGATTTCTTCACCCAATGTCAGTAGACCGAGTGATTGTTCGCACGAGCGAAGGAGCTCCTTGCAGAGACAATGCTATGATAATAAAGTAAATCGCGCCTAATTTTCCCTGAGACCAATTCAAAGAGGACGTCCATCCACTGACTGGGCATGTTCATGTAGGCCTACAAGCCAGAAACAAGGTGGCAAATGTGAGCAGTTTGCGTTGCGTTCCGACTTCTGAGAAATGAACCGATCGATAGATAGGGAGGGGCAAAATGTGTGTTACCTTGGATAGAGACGCCTCCTCATCTTGTATCTTCTCGAGGCTCCTGACAAGGTATTTTGCGGCGGAACCGAGCTGGCTGGAGATCAACCGCAAGATTAGCTAGAAATTAAATCACACGGCTCGTCGGAGTCGGGGAAGAGAGAGAGAGAGAGAGAGAGAGAGAGAGAGAGAGAGAGAGAGAGAGAGAGAGAGGCATACGGTTCGTGGTCGTGGCAGTCGAGATGGATGTGGCTGTCGTGCACCCCGTCCTCGCGAACATAGTGCATTGAGATCGTGATCATCTCCCCCGGTGGCGAGTCGGCAGGCGGGAACTGGACGGTCATGGTCACCTTCTTGCCGATCTTCCCTCCGGACGGATCGGCAGCCACGAGGCCGGGGAAGATGAGCAGAAAGAAGAAGACGGAGAGGAGGGTGAGCCGAGCCATGGCAGACTTCGGGCTGAGGAGCTCACAGAACCTAGCTGCTGCTTGCTACTTCAACTGCGTGAACGAAATGTGGCCGGTCAAGCACGCATATATGGTGGACAGGTAAGAGCAGAGCTGTGTGAACTGCTGCGAGTTACGTACTGTTGCCAGTATGGTTTTAGAGACATTGGCGTTCTTTTTTTTTCGAAAAGGGGATAGCCCAGACCTCTGTCTTAACCCTGGAAAATGAAAAAGAGAAATGGATTAGATTTCTAATGTACAAGGGCTGAGTTCTTGTTTCCGCGTGTAACTTTTTGTGGACACTCACGCAGTGTGTGCCACTCAACTGCCAATCTGATCTACTCGGCCGTAGTGTCAGTGCAGGCTGTAGGATGATCATGTGCGTTCAACGTGGGTGTCATCAGCTTATGGTCATAGAGCCGCTTGCCTCAACTTCCCGAGCAGAGGCAAAATCACCATTGAACATCAAAGTAGACGTGTGACCGTGAACGCAGAAGGTCCATCATGGTTCTGTGCCCTTCCCACGCGGTGCGTGCCGTGCATCTGTTATAAATACATAAACGCGTGAACGCAGAAGAACAGAGTTTCTTGTTTCTGCGTGTACTAACTTTGCGTGGTGCTACTTCATTCATATCGAACATAAAATGCTAGTGATCTGAACATCGTTTATGATTCATGTCCTTTCGAAAGGTTTTGGAGTGTCATTTATAAATGATGTTTAGGCAGACATACATGATCCAAAACCCCATACACCTTGTAAAGACCAATCATGCACGAGTTAGTGCTACTTCATCTTTGGTGTGATCGATCAACTCATGCGTGCATGGAGCGTCTGCCTCAACCGCCTCCTCAGGACAAGTAGTACCGTCTGGGTCTACCAGACGGTTGCTGGTGGCCGAGTTTGTTAAACTAGAATATTGGGGCAACTGCTCGACACCCTTGGGTTCCCGTCTTTCGCTGCACCCCTTGCTGCCGCCTCCGCCTCCGCCGATCGCTGCCGCCGCCTAGCCCGATGGCCTCCGCGCACTTCGCCGCCGCCTCGGCTTCCTCTCCTGCTGGCGCGCCCGTCGCTCCCTCGTCGCCCTTCCTCGCATCCCCCCCGCTCGCCACGGCTTGGCGGCAGCAGTCGCTGCCCGCCGAAAGCCATCTACAGGGCGGGCAGGGCGGGCAGGAGCAGGGCGGGCTGAGCCTGCCCCAGCCGCCGATCGCCACAGGTGGCGCCTCGCCCTCGACCTTCGCCTTCGCGCCGCCACCCTCTCGCGGCGCTGCACCGTCCGCCTACGGGGCGGCTCCCCAACCCTACGGAGCCCCTCCACCCTACTATGGCGCTACCCCGACCTACGCTCCGTGGTACGGCACCCCTGCACCAACCTACGGCGCCGCGCCACCGATGCCTCCGCCGTCACAGATAGCGTCGTCACCCTATGGCGCGGCCTACGGCGCCGCGCCCGCCGTGTCTTCGGTGGCCACGCCTGGTCCGGTCGATGCCCCTTCAGGTCCTGGCTACGAGGCGTCCTTGGCCCTCGCTCCCCATGATTGGCAGAACATGGGTCACCATGCGGGTTATGCTCCGGCGCCATCGCCGTTCTACTTCTCGCATCTTCTTCCGGTGAAGCTTACACCGGACAACTACCTATCCTGGCGGGCGCAGGTGCTACCTCTCCTACGGAGTCGCTACTTGGAGGGTTATGTTGATGGTTCTATCTCGTGTCCGCCGCCGTATCACCCGGCTCTGATACCATGTTAAACTAGAATATTGGGGCAACTGCTCGACACCCTTGGG
This sequence comes from Triticum aestivum, assembly GCF_018294505.1. Taxonomy (NCBI): domain Eukaryota; kingdom Viridiplantae; phylum Streptophyta; class Magnoliopsida; order Poales; family Poaceae; genus Triticum; species Triticum aestivum. The sequence goes on along the minus strand of NC_057795.1, from coordinate 67,789,337 downwards.
GGGGTGCGGCTATCTCATTATATATAAGTACCAAAGGGTACAAGTACAAGTACAACACGTATACACAAGTCTACGTATCCATATACAGTCTAACAGAGTTCTCGTTTCTCGGTCAAAGTGTGTGTTGAACGCATGTGGCTTCTGTTTGCGCATTGGCACAAAGTTGGAACAGAGTTTCTTTGTTTCATGCTAAAAAGGTTGTTCATTCATATTTCCATAACCAAATTATTTTTCTTTTGAAAATAGGGGTTTTCCGGGCCCCACTTTTATTAAAGAAAAAGAGGCAAGCAGCCAGGTAAAACATCATTATACATTGCTTGATCACAACCTGTGAGCAGCTGCGATGGATACAACCTTTCATACGATCACAATCTTTTCTAAAAGAACTAGAGCAAACAACAAAGCAGTGAGAAGGAAACAGACACTAGCCTGGTCCTGAACATCGACGCGAAGAACCTTCCATTTATTCAGTAGCTTGCTAGTGGCCTGGTTCTCGCTTTCCCAGTCAAAGTGTGTGTTAAATGCATGTGGCTTATGTTTGCTTGTCGGTACAAAGTTGAAACAGATCCTTTGTTTCACGCTAAAAAGGTTGTTCATTCATATTTTCTATGACCAAAGGAATTTTGATTTTGCAAATTTTCATTTGGTTAAGATTAGAAACTGTGTGAGTCGAATTTTGATGGGAGAGGAGCAAAGTCCCAAGGCCGAGATGGGGGCGGCGCCGTGAGTGGTAGCGAGGCGAAGGGACGCTAGATAGCAAGCCAAGACGGAAGCGAAGCCGGAGCTGGCGGTGATGCGTCTCACCAGTCACCACAACGTCCAAGCCGGAGCGAGCTCGAGGCTTGACGGGTGCAGGTGGGTCGTTTTGACCCCTGACTGGATTAAACGGACCCCGAGCTGGAGAAGGGGACACCACGGCGAGGCATGGATAGAAGCTTGCCAGAGGGCCAGAGGCGAGGCAGGGTGGAGGTGGAATGCCACGTCGATGTGTTGTAACAGTTTCTACCCGCTTTTCCACAAATTAACCGGACATCTCTCTTCCGTTTTGTTTAACAAATCGAGTCCTAAGGTCCGACTTAAGGAAAAAGATATGTGGATAGTAAGGGGTTGTTCGGATTCACTCCGCTCCCGGAGCGGGCGGAGCGGTGCCGAACGGGTTAACTCCGCAGAGCGGCCAGAGCGGAGCGGAGCAGTCTGCAGTGTATTTTCACGGAGTTGACAAATCGGGGCTCCGCGCTTCACGTGATCGATCTTAAGAGCATCTCCAACAGCCGCGCTATAGCGCCGCGCGCAAAAAACCTTTTAGCGCGCGCGCTGCGGCTGGTTTTGCGTGCCCGCCTGCGCTGGCTCCAGCAGCCGCGCCATAATGCAGCGCGCGCGCGCCGTTCCAGCAGAGCGCAAAAATACAGCGCGCGCGACTCGCCGGGCATTTTGCATATATGGATATTTTGGACAAAAATGAACATGTAAAATTTGACACAAACAAGTTGATGAATAAAAGTTCATACCCACAAGTTCATCAAAATCATGCCCACAAGTTCATCCAACCAAGTTCAAATGCAAACTAAAAGTTCAAGACATGAAAGACACATCAAGCTTCATCTTCATCTTCCTCTTCTTCGTCTTCGTCCTCATCTTCCGAAGACGACTCTTCCGCCTCCAAAGATGAACCTTCCTCCCTATCCTCATCACGCACCGCATCACGCACCGCATCCTGTGAAGCTCCGACGGTGTTGGCAAGATCTTCAACGGCATCTTCATGGGAATGTGTGTGAGAAGCCATGGCGGCCGGAGGTGCACCCATGGTAGCCGCCGCGGCCGTCGAACGCCCTGCAAGCTTTTTCCCCCTCGTCATGCTGGAGCCGTCCGCCGCCTTGTTCTTCTTCGCGGATGTTTTGCCCTTCTTCGCCCGCGCCGCATTGGGTACCTTCTTCGACGGTGCGGCGGCGGCACGGGATGGCGCCGGCGCGACGCCACCCGGCGCTGGCGCCGTAGTCATCCGCGGCGGCAAGAAGAGGCTGCGCGCGAGGCCGACGCTCGGCGGAGCTCCGGTGGTGGCGACGCCAGCGCTCGCCGCGCTAGGGTTTCCGGCGGCGACGGCGGCGGCAGCGGCGGCGGGGGGGTCGCGGATGTACAGCGGGGTGAGCGGGGCGCCGGTGTGCGCGTCCATGGAGGGGGGCAGGGCGCCGGCGCCGGCGCGTGCGGGGCGTAGGACGAGGAGAGGGAGAGAGTGCGGGCGCGAGCGCTCGAGTGTGCCGCGCGCTGTAGCTGGCGCTCCAAATACACCGCGCGGATAAGTGTTTTTGACCGCGCGCCCAACCCGTTATCGCGCGCGCGCCGTTTTTGCGCGCCCGCTGGAGCGAGCCGCCGCGTTGCGCGCGCGCTAAAAAGGCATATTTTGCGGCGCGGCGCTAGTTTAGCGCGGCTGTTGGAGATGCTCTAAAGGACCTTACCAGCTCGCTCGATTCCCCTTTTCCAGCGCTCATAGCGAACCGTAGCCGTCGTCCTCCCGCCGCCACTGCACGCATGCCCAATCGAATCCCCTCCGGCGTATGGACGCGTCCCTCTGCCACTCCAGCGCCATCGCCGAACCTGCTCGCAGCTACGCGTCAACGACACAGGCTCGCGCTGACGCATCGACGCCTCCCGCTGCCACCGCACCGCCGTTGCCACACTGACGCATCTCCGCCTCTGGCCGCACGTACCTCCGACGCTTCTCCTCCCGCTACTACTGCACCAACGGGCTCCTTTATCTCTCAGCGAAACCACCTCTCTCAAGTGCTTGTTCTGGTCAGGCTCCTCCCAGCTATCTATGCATAATTCAGTTCAGGAGTGGAGTTGACAACCGAACATATTCCCAGATTCTGAAATTTGCTAATAGAGTTGGAGTTGAGGAGTGAGGAGTAGAGTTGAGAATCTGTGGGAATGGAGTGTTGCCGAACAGGCTCTAAGTTGTCTCTGTCCTGGTAGCATTACTAGCGAGCGTAAGAGGAGTTATTAGCTAATGTACGAGGTCATCTTTTGGGCGTATGGGAGTGAATTACAAGAAACCACCACATTTGGGGCTTATTTTGCAGAAAACAACGTGGTCGCTAATCATTTGCAAAATCCACCGCGGATTCAGTAACAGTTTTGCAGATTGCACTGAACATGTGATTTCGCGCGGTTGAGGGCGTTTCCGACAGGTGGGGCCCAATATGTGTGACGTGGCATAACGGACGCGCTGACGGCGCCGTTTGCGCATACATCTGGTCGAGCCGGACCGACCGACCGACGGCGCCCGACCAGACCAGATCTGCTCCATCCTCTCCCTCCAGCTCCAATCCATGGCGATGACGAAACCTGGCGGCATGGACGGCGGCGGGGGAGTTGCTGCCGGTGGGGATGCTCCGGGCGGCGGTGCTGGAGATCCACCGGAGTTCTGCGGGAGCTCCAATCCCTCAAGCGCGCTGCCTCTTCCCCAACCGCCGTCGCCACCGAAGTGGTTGGAATACGCGGCGGCTACTGCGTTCGCCCAGGCGGTGAAGGCCAATCCAACGGGCAGCCACCATTTTGCCTCCTCCTTCGACGGAGTGGAGTAAGTCATCCTCCTCCTCCTTTGTCATTTCCCCGATTTGTATTCTAGGGTTAGGGTTGTAGTGTTAGGGTTCTATGGTTGGTGTTCTTGGGTAGTTGTAGTACGGTTAAGGTTGTAGTGTTAGGGTTCTAGCATTAGGGTTAGTGTTAGCTGTTAACTGAATTTTCAGTAAACTGTTAACTGTGTACTGAATTTATTGAACACTGTATATTGTTAACTGGATTTTTTTGAACACTGTTCAGTGGATTTTAACACTGTTAACTGAATTTCTGTTGCCAACAATTTTAACTCTGTTAACTGAATATTGTGAACACTGTTAACTGTTAACTGAATTTATTGATAACTATATGCTGTTAACTGAATTTTGTTTACACTGTTAACTGGATTTTAACACTGTAAACTAAAATTCTGTTGCCACCAATAAGACCTCTTAACAATAATTGTGAACACTGTTAAATGCATTTTATCTGAATTTGTAGCTTGGATGATGAAGAATGGGAAGTGAGGTTCCATTTCCTAGACAGAGATAACTTGGAAAGAACAATCTATTTATCAGACATAACCTTCTGGAATTTCAGTGCCCTAATAGAGGTAGAAGGCTATAGTTCAAGGGATTTTATGTATTATGTTAGAGATCTAGGAGTTGGTGTGTCAGGAATGGAAGAATTAACTGATGATGACAAGGTGGAAGAAATGTTGGATGACATAGCTAGTAAAGGAAAGAATGTTGTTAACATTATAGTTATGAGAAGTGATGCACCTAGACCAGTTGATTTGAACATTGGCCATGCTTATGAAGAGCAGGTTCCTTTGTCAGAAATAGGTGTACCAGTTGTCCATGAGGTAGACAATTCAGGAGCTCTTTTCCCCAGTCCAGTGAAACCCCAACCACTGTCAGTCCAAGTAATGAACACACAGGACAGCTCTTGTTTGTTGAAGCAAAAGGGCCCAAGTGAACCTGAGTTTGCTTTGGACAATGGTAATGAGAGGCATGAGTATTTCATGGGGACAGACCAAGAGCAAGAGCACATTGAGCAGATGATGGAGCAGAAAAGAAATGAAGAAATTCAGAGGTACAAGAGTAATATGATACAAAGAGAGAAGTACAAGGCAGCAAAAAGAAAACTCCCACAGCTGCTTGCTGAGGAGTTCACTAATAGTGAAAGTGAGGGTGAAGATCTTGAAGATGAGGACATATTGGCTAGGTTGGAGGCAATGAAGAGGCATAGGGATGATCCACTACATCACTTTGAAGGAGACACTGATGTAGAAGAGCTATATGGACCAGATGAGGAGGAGGAGAAGAATGAAGGAAGAGATGAAGAGGAAGGACAAGAGGAGCCACTAGATGAGGGCTTGAGAGGAGGAAGCAGTGTAGGAGGAAGCAGTGCAGGAGGTAGCAGCAGCACAGGAGGAAGTAAGAGGAGGGGGAAGGGGCCAACAACAAGATCCCGTGCAAGTTTGGATCAAATCATAGAGCAAGACTGGGCACCTTCATCTGATGAGGAGAGCAACCCAGGTGACTTAAGTCAGGAAGAGAATGATTGTGCTCAGCTTCCACCATTTAAGCTACCAAATGGTAGGAAGAGCAGGGCCAAAAAGAATAAAGTTAGGGTTTGGTATGATGAGGAGAGGGAAAACCCACAAGAACAATTTGTCAAGCAACTTTGTTTCCTAGATGTCCAACAGTTCAGGAGGGCACTCCTTACATTTCACATCTCACAAAACAGGAACTACTCATTTCATAGGAATTGCTCAGATAGAGTTATTGTAGTTTGCAGTACAGATGACTGTCCTTTTTTCATTGCTGCTTCTCAAATTGCCCATGAGAAGACATTTTGCATGAAGAGAATGAACTTGTATCACAACTGTCCTGCTGTTGGAGAGAGCACCAAAGTCACTGCAAAATGGTTGGCACATGAGTGTGAGCAACAGTTAAGGTCTGACATAAACACACCAGTCCAGGCAATAATTGACAATTTGAAGAAAAAACATGGAATTGAAGTGTCCATTCACATGGCCTACATGGCAAGGAAAGCAGCTAAGGAAGTTGTCCAAGGAGATCAGAGGGCACAATACACTAGGATAAGGGATTACCTCCAAGCTATGCTGGATACCAATCCTGGAAATAGATGCATTGTGACAACAAAGCATTTAAAGCTTCATCCTAGCAAAAACCCTAGATTTCATGGCTTGTTCATGTGCCTCAATGCTTCCAAAGAGGGCTTCCTAAATGGTTGCAGACCCTTCATAGGTACTTGCATAATTATTTTCCCAACATATTTGCCATTGCTTTTGTTTATGTTTGGTGCTAATGTGTTATGTTTGGTTGTAGGTGTTGATGGTTGCTTTGTTAAGTTGACAACAGGGCAACAAATATTGGCTGCAACTGGAAGAGATGGTAATAACAACATCTTTCCCATTGCATTTGCTATTGTTGACAAGGAGGATACTGCCAGCTGGTCCTGGTTTCTAACCCAGCTCAAGTATGCTCTTGGTGGTGAGTCAGATAAGTATGGCAAGTACACTATCATATCTGATAGACAAAAGGCACCTCATACATCATAATTCTTATTTTTACTGAAGTTTTACCATGCTTAGTACTGTCAAATAGTGTGTTGTTATACTATATTTTGAACACTAGTTATTTAAAGAGGGCCTTCTTAAAGCCATAAACAATGTCTTCCCAAATTGCCCTCAAAGATACTGCCTTAGACATATTTATCAGAACTTTCAAACAACTGGCTTTAGAGGTGAAGAGTTAAAGAAGTATATGGATCATGCTAGTTATTCATATACTGAGCATGGTTTTGAACAAGCGATGGAAGGCATGAAAAGAGAGTGTGAGGCAGCTAGGAAATGGCTTAGAAAGATACCCAAGCATACATGGGCTAGACATGCCATGGACAAGAATTGTAAAACTGATTTGGTTGTTAACAATATTAGTGAAGTGTTCAACAAAATGATACTTGATGTGAGAGGGAGACCAATTAAAACCATGGTTGATGGCATCAGAACAAAATTGCTAGTTAAGTTCAATGCCAATAGGACCAGGACTGAGACAGCCAAGTGGCAGATATGCCCAACATATGCTGAGAAGCTAGAAGAAGCAAAACACCATGCTAGATATTGTCAGTCAATCAAAGCAGGACCTGATCTATACCAGGTTAGCAGTGGAGAAAGCACATATGCAGTTAATCTGCAAGTGCACACATGTGGGTGTAGCAAATGGGACATGACTGGTGTTCCTTGCAAGCATGGTGTTTCTGCGATTAACAAGGCAAAACTTCATCCAGAAGATTTTGTTAGTGATTTCTTCAAGAAACAAATGTACCAAGCAGCCTACAATCCAATTGTGTATCCTGTGCCTGGGCCTGATTCATGGCCAAATACTGGGACCCCTGACATAGAGCCACCAGTTTTCAGAGACAAGCCAGGAAAGAAGCAGACTAAGAGGAGAAAAAATCAGTTTGAGAAGCCAGCTCCCAAAGATACTTCAAGGATGGCAACAATAACCTGCAGCAATTGCAACTTGACAGGGCATAGGTACACTAGCTGCCACAAAAATCTGAAGCCAGCCCTAGCAATGAGAAGGAACCAACACCAGGTTAAATCTTGTTTATATATGTTGTCAATGTAGGTTAAATCTTGTGTATATTTAATACTATGTTGTAATCTATCTATATGTTGTCACTGCAGGAAAATAGGAGAGTTGATGCACCAATGGCAGCTCCATCTGCTCCACCAGCAGCAAGGGCAAGAGCTCCTTTTGCAACTAGTGCAACACCAAGGACAGCTCCACCAGCAGCAAGGGCAAGAGCTCCAGCTGCAGCTAGGACTGCAACTAGGGTTGTACCTAGGGCAGCTCCTTCTGCTCCTGCTCCAACAAGGCCAAGCTCATCTTCTGCTGCTGCTGATAGGCCTAGTTCATCTTCTGCTACTGCTGCTAGGTCAAGGGCAAAGAAAACATTCATACCACCAAGACTGTCAGGTACTGGAAGAGTGAGAAAGCCATCATACAAGATGTCTAAATGGTTCAATTGTTCTCAAGGCAGCAAGAAGTGATGTAATGTTGAAACATGTTTAATTCAGCCTTTTTTGGCTAGTTTGTGATGAACAATATTAAGAATTTCATGTTGAAACCAGTTAGTTCAAGTACAAGTGGTGGACTATGTAATGTACCTAATGTTGTCATGCACTATGATACTCTGGTTATGATGATGTGCTGATGAACTTATTATTTATGATGTTTTGCAAGAAGTTTTCATTCTCTTGTTGTGATGATGAGCATAGTTTCATTGTTGATATGATGATGATCTTAGTTTTCCACTAGTAGAAAAACACCTATTAGACCCGGTTCGTAAGGGCCTTTAGTCCCGGTTCATGAACCGGAACTAATGGGTCGTTACTAATACCTCCACCCATTAGTCCCGGTTCAAACACGAACCGGGACAGATGTGCATCCACGTGGCCGGTCCGCCAAGCCCAGTCAGGGGGGCCTTTGGTCCCGGTTGGTGGCACCAACCGGGACCAAAAGTCCATGTTTTTTTTAGAAAAGTGGCTGCTTTAGGGGTTTTGGGGGTTATTTTTAGGTTGTTATTATAGCTAGCTAATAGAGAGACTCTTATATCTTCGTCCTTGGTTTACCCGCTGATATAATAACTCATGCATGCTCGCATCATACATCATCATATATAATAACAAGTCCTACTAATCATGCATCATCATACAACTTCTACTCGTTATTAATAATAAGTCATACGATCATCATCCTCATAGTCATCGAACCCAACCCTACATAATTGTTCTTAGCACATGATCATCAGTATCAGGTAGGACCTAAACACCCTTAAGGTAAAATAGCATAAAACAATATAGACCCTGACTCTCCATTATGAAGAATGGCGATCATCCTATCTCCAATTCTTGCCCTTCGCTGCTTTTTGCTTCCAAGAAGCTCCTTACGACTGTCCATACATTTTTTCCATTCTTTGATTGTCATGTCTCCACTTCTTTTAGAAACTCGGTATGAACAGTTGAGATTCGTAGGAAGACTTGGTTGTATGTTCAAAACATGAAGGGTACTGTGCGTATACATCAGATGAGGCACACAATCATTCGGGATTATCTGTTGAAAAACATAGTAATAACTTCGTAGTTAGCAATGATGTACTAGTTTTAGAAGTGTGCAAAAAGATGCACGGATGTCGTAATAGTAAAAAATCTTACCAGGGTATCTCCATGGTAGTTACCGTAGTTCAACCCGTGCACTAGTGGCACGTATTGACCATAATGTTGAGGAGTTTGATTGTAGATATTGTAATTCTCAAAATTAGTACAAAATGCGACCAGATGATTTTTCTCCTGATAAATTAATTCGGAGCCTTCGGTGTAGTAGGTTCTGTCTACCATCTTCCGCACATTCTTTGAAGAATGAAAATAAGCTGTCAATGGAAATAAGTTGTCAAGTATTTCGAAATAAACAATATAAATTACTTAATAACTATGTTAAGCTCACATGGGGGAAGAATTGGAGGTGTATCCACAAGGACCCAAATCGAAGGTCTCTCTTACTCGATTGTAGGATCACCAAGATCCATGGTGACAAGCATACCCTCATCAAAACCATATATCTTGCAAAGTGCTTCCCAATTTTTGCAACCAAAATGGGTTACACTCTGAGCATTGTACAACTTTACTTGAAAATCCACACCATGATGGATACTTAGGATAATTTTTTTGGTTTTCATACTTTCATGGTCTTCAAAACCCATCCTCTCCAAGACATAGCGTCTTGCAAAGCATGAGATAAGCTAGTCGAATTGGAAAAAAATGAAAAATACACGTTAAAATAGTTGAAGTCATGCTTAATTACGAAAAAAACTATTGTCGTCGTTGCGTACCATATGAACATCGCAGGTCTCCTCGAGCTTAATGCTGAAGCACCGATCTTCGTCCAGCTCAATGAACCTGTCGCACATACCTCGGTCGTCGTGGCACCAGTCGCACTCCCCCGGGCGGTTTTCGTCGTCCGATGAGTACGACATTTCCGGCCTATGTTCATAATTCAAATATTAAACTAGATCATTATTATTAATCACGGGTTGACTACCGGTGATGTACGTAGCTCCTCCTTTCATTCCCGAGTGCATTATTATACCAAATTGTCTAGCATACGAGAATGAAGGAGAACTTATCCAATATGAGCATTCAATAAGCAAAACCAAATCATAAAATAAGCAAAACCAAATCATAAAATAAAGTAGTATTCAAATTAGCATGCATTCAATAATTATAAGCAAAAGTACATCATCTCTTGGTGTCCGTACATCGTCGAATATTATCACTAATATAGCACCACTAATACAACTAGAACCGTAGCGCCCGACGGGTATCGACGCGGGCGGTGGACACCCAAAGATAAGGAACCATCACAGGATCATAGCTCCAGTGAGATCCCTGAAGAACCTGCTAGGTATTGTCAAACCTTCCCTCGAATGCAACCATGTAGCGACGGACGTGCTCGTCCTCCTTGGTGACACGGTGATGTACCACCTCCGCGGTGTCCGGAAGCCTTAGCACCGTCACTGGCCCACGCGACCGCCACCAAACAAGGATCGGGTCAACAACGGGCTGCCTCCTCACCAACCTACGTCCTCCGGAAGGTAGCACCTCCCAATACCAGCCCGGCGGAGCCCAGTCCCGAACATGGCCCTGATCAAGCAGGCCTCCACCGCCGAGTCGACGACGAGGAGGATGCGGGATAGGCATCGCCGACGTCGATGCGGGAACTACTTCTATATATAGTTAAATAAAGTAGTTTTATTAATTAAATCAACTATCTAGTTCAACTACTAAGCACTTACTATAAATAAATAAAGTAGTACTTACTAAAAACAAACTACTTCTATATATAGTAAAATAAATTAGTTTATAATATCAACTAGCTAGTTCAACTATATATAAACTACTTCTTATTTTTTTCCTTTTTCTAAATACTATGAACAAAAAAAATTATTAAAATTCTATGAACAAAATTAATTACACATTCTAAATATCACCAAAATAATCTATTAACAATAATATCACCAAACATGCATATTCAACAATAATATCACCAAAAAAATCTATTAACAGAAAAAAAAATCTAACATAATATGAACAAATTAATTACACAATATGAACTACATATCTAAATTACTACACATCTAATCTAACAAAAAGATCTATTAACAATAATATCACCAAACATGCATATTCAACAATAATATCACCAAAAAAATCTATTAACAGAAAAAAAATCTAACATAATATGAACAAATTAATTACACAATCTAAATTACACAATATGAACTACATATCTAAATTACTACACATCTAATCTAACAAAAAAATCTATGAACTACAAAAAATCTAACAAAAATAAAAAAAAGTTGCTCACGGCCAGCGACGGCGACGGCGAGGTGCGGCGCGGGGCGGCGACGGTGTCGAGGCGGCGCGGGCCGAGGCGGCGACGTCGAGGCGGCAGGGCGGGCGGCGACGGCGCGCGGGGCGGTGCGGGGCGGGGCGGGGCGGCGACGGCGTCCGGGCAGGGCGGGGCGGGGCGGGGCGGCGACGGCGTCGGGGCGGGGCGGCGACGGCGTCGGGGCGGGGCGGTGACGGCGAGGTGGCGGCAGGGGACGGCACACGGCGTCGGGAGAGGAGGAGGAGAGATCGAAGTCGGGAGAGGAGGACGGCGCGCTAAGTGCTACTTATATAGCAAAGGCTTTGGTCCCGGTTGGTGGCACCAACCGGGACAAATGCCCCTCTTTTGTCCCGGTTGGAGCCACCAACTGGGACCAAAGGCTTCTTTTCAGCAGCCCAAAGGGCGGGAAACGAAGACCTTTGGTCCCAGTTGGTGCCGCCAACCGGGACTAAAGATGCGCATTGGTCCCGGTTTGAGCCACCAACCGGCCTAAAGAGGGGCATTGGTCCCGTTGGAGCCACCTACCGGTACCAATGGACCCGTCTAATTACTTATTTATTTTCTACAACTGTTTTTTGGTTGATTCTTTCTGCAACTGTTTTTTTAGTCCCACCTCGCCAAGGAGAGGCACTCGCAGTTGTTTATAAGCCCTGAGTGCAGAGACGATGAAGAAGAGGCTCAATGCTCACCTGCATGTTGGTTAGCTTCAAGCCTTGAGGATTAGGGTAGACTGCACAGAGCTATGTGCAGTGCAGTTAACACTATTCCGAAAGGCTTGAAGCAAATTAACGAGCATTGCGCCTCTTTTTTATTTTTAATGACCTTTTACAACTCAGAAATAAAAAGAAAAAAAATAAATGTAGCAGAAAAGAAAAAAACTATATAAAAAACTACTCAGAAATAAATAGAAGGAAAAATAGTTTTGATTAACTTTACTAAAAAAATGAGCATAGATGCTTATTTTTATTGACTTATTAAAACTCAGAAATAAAAAGAAAAAGATAAATATAGCAGAAAAGAAAAAAAACTATATAAAAAACTACTCAGAAATAAATAGAAGAAAAAATAGTTGTGATTAACTTTACTAAAAAATGAGCACAGATGCTTATTTTTAATGATTTATTACAACTCAGAAATAAAAAGAAAATATATATATATATAGCAGAAAAGAAAAAAAACTATATAAAAAACTACTCATAAATAAATAGAAGAAAAAATAGTTGTGATTAACTTTACTAAAGAAATAAGCATAGATGCTTATTTTTAATGACTTATTACAACTCAGAAATAAAAAGAAAAAAATAAATATAGCAGAAAAGAAAAAAACTGTATAAAAAACTACTCAGATATAAATAGAAGAAAAAATAGTTGTGATTAACTTTACTAACAAAAATGAGCATAGATGCGCTTATAGAGAAAATTCAACCTAAATTCGTAATAAATTTCTACTAACTCCAAAGAAATTCAGTATGAATTTAGGTCAAATTCCCTGTATAAAGGCATCTATTTTCATTTTGAGAGGAGCTCAACACGGCAGAGAGGGAGGGGCTTATAAACCGGTGTGAACCCCCTTCGGTTGGCGAGGTGGGACTAAAGGATAGCCTTTGGTCCCGGTTCATGCCTCCAACCGGGACCAATAGTGGTGGGCCAGGAGCGTGGACCATTGGTCCCGGTTCGTCCCATCAACCGGGACCAAAAGGTCCAGACGAACCGGGACCAATGGCCCACGTGGCCCGGTCGGTCCCCGGGGCTCACGAACCGGGTCCAATGCCCGCATTGGTCTCAGTTCTGGACTGAATCGGGACTAATGGGCTGGCCCTGCCTGGACCATTGCCCCCTTTTCGACTAGTGTTCATGTTGTTGATATGATGTGTTATGATGTGTTGCAAGAAGTTGGGTGCCTCGGCGTCGACAAAACCCTAAGAAGTTACTGACATATTAATTTTTTAAATCCAAAAAGATTGCACACAAATAAAAACCCTAAGAAGTTACTGACATATTAATTTTTTAAATCCAAAAAAATTGCACAAAAATAGTTTGGCCTGGGGATCAAACCCAGGACTAGTGGGTAGTAACCAGGGGTTCAATACCAATAGGATAGTGCTAGTGATGTTGTTTTAGTAGCATCCGCAATTTTACTTATATTTAGTTAGGTACGTTGAGGCCGGCAGCGTGCGTTGAGGCCGGCAGCGTGGTGAACGTCCATTTAGTACGTGTCCACCTACCGCTCGCCGCCCGCACCGCCCACTCCTCTTCCCCCTCTCTCCCGTCGAAACCATCGCCGACAGCAACCCCCACCGCCATCGCCATGGACTGGCAGCTGGCCATTGAAGAGTTCGTCGTCAACAACCACAAGTTGCGCGCGTAGTACAGGGAGATCGCGTGCTAGTTCCCCAGCCTGGCGATGCTGAGGAACCATGCTCGCGGCCTAGTGAAGGTGATGATACCTGCCGAAAGGCAGCGTGCATTCCCTGTCGGCCGCACCGTCCCGCCGGCGACCATTCTCCTGTGGGCGATGCGCGAGGTGCAGCGCTCCCCTGACCCCAGGCAGCGCGCCCGTTGGTGGATGTACCGCTCATCCACCACGCCGCCGGCCGCCGCGGATGACATCACCGAGGCCGTCCTCACTCTCCCAGCCCACATCAACAACGCCTACTGGGAGAGGCGCAATCCATGGGTGCTCCGGCCAGACGACGACTCTAATGTCGAGTCCGAGTCCTCTGACAACTACGACTCTGACGAATCTGACGACTACTCCTCTGATGACGAGGTGGACGAGGTCGTCATACTCTCCTCCGACTCCTCCTTCGATGAGCCTGATGTGCAGCTCCTGGCGCCCGTCCTCCATGCCGTCGAGGGGCAGAAGAACAGCCCAATTGATGTGGATAAGCTGTCGGAGGTCGCCGACAACCAAGAGCTCGTCGTTGTCAAGCAAGAAGAGGAGGGCGGTGGTGAAGAGGTGGTGGAGCCAGCGCCGGCCAAGAAGAAGAGGGCGGCAGTGAACAACAATGAAGTGTGGAGCTCCCAACGCCTGAAGATACTGAAGAAGGAGGAGTGACATGCTGTCTTCAGTTTCTTCAGTAGAAGAAAAAGTTCAGTTTCGTCAGTTCTATCTATGTTAGTTTGAACATGCTATCTATGTCAGGCTATGTTAGTATGAACTTGCTATCTAAGTTAATATGAACTTGCTATCTATGTCAAGCTATCTATGCAGATACTATATATGTATGCCAGCAGTATTCTGTTAGTATGCCAGGTACAAACTGAACTTAATCCAAGGTTCACCACAATAACAAACATAGTTACTCTCAGACATAGTACTCTCACAAACAACATACAATCCAAGGTTCACCACAATAAAGCTTAACACATTCCAAGCTTTCCTCCATAGCTACTACAAAAGACATCATTGACACACATGGTCAGACAACTCTCAGACAACAACACAACTTAGTCCTCATCACAAATAGCCTTGATCTGGTGAAGCTTCCTCTTGTTGCTATCACATGTTGTCTTCAGCTCAACAATGCAGGAAGCAAGAGTTCTCTTCTCCATGGTCAACTTCTCCTTCACTTTCATCAGCTCAGCAATGCAACAATCCAGCTTATCCTTCTCTTTCTTCAGGTCATCCTTCTCTTTCTTCAGGTCAGCATAGCAAATCTCCAAAGTCCTTATCGGTGTCAAAACCGGCGGATCTCGGGTAGGGGGTCCCGAACTGTGCGTCTAGGCGGATGGTAACAGGAGACAAGGGACACGATGTTTTACCCAGGTTCGGGCCCTCTCGATGGAGGTAAAACCCTACGTCCTGCTTGATTAATATTGATGATATGGGTAGTACAAGAGTAGATCTACCACGAGATCAAGGAGGCTAAACCCTAGAAGCTAGCCTATGGTATGATTGTTATTCGTCCTATGGACTAAAACCCTCCGGTTTATATAGACAACGGAGAGGGCTAGGGTTACACAGAGTCGGTTACAATGGTAGGAGATCTACATATCCGTATCGCCAAACTTGCCTTCCACGCCAAGGAAAGTCCCATTCGGACACGGGACGAAGTCTTCAATCTTGTATCTTCATAGTCTTGGAGTCCGGCCAATGATGATAGTTTGGCTATCCGGACACCCCCTAGTCCAGGACTCCCTCAGTAGCCCCTGAACCAAGCTTTAATGACGACGAGTCCAGCGCGCATATTGTCTTCGGCATTGCAAGGCGGGTTCCTCCTCCGAATAATTATAGAAGATTGTGAACACCAGGATAGTGTCCGGCTCTGCAAAATAAATTCCACATACCACCATAGAGAGAATAATATTTACACAAGGTCAATCTGCTGACGTATTTTGTGGCGTGACATCACACCACGGCCAAGCCTTTACTCGAATCGTCTTTACTATACCACCTCAGCGCGTTTAGCAAAGCAGTTTCCTTGGCACGTCTTGTCGAAGCAGAGATCATGTCCCCTTATTCCGGGATTCTCATCAATACGGACGTGGGTAACCCAAACGCGCCCGTTGGCCCGCCCCCTCCATCGAAGGCGAGTCCCAAACGGTTACGGGGACGGCTCTTGGTATTCAACCCCTTTATAACGAGACCAAGGCCTGTTCCTTTTCTTCAATCCTCCATCGAATCCGCCCCTCGCCCCGAGTTCCAACACCCGAGGCTCCAGATTCGGGCGCTTCGGACCTTCGACAATGTCCGGCTCCGACCTCCAGGGCCGGTGGATGCCTTCTTCCGTCACGGAAGGAGATGTGCTAAAGCTAAGGGACGCCAGGTATCTAACCGGCGAGATTTCGCATAGGTTGCCCGCCCCACGGCAAGTTATTCCCACTCTCGAGCCTGGCGAGAGCGTGGTGTTCGTGTCTCACTTCCGTCGGGGTTTAGGCTTCCCGATGGACCCTTTTGTGAGGGGGCTCATGTTTTATTATGGGCTGGAATTCCATGACTTGGATCCGGAGTCCATCCTCCACATCTCATCGTTCATTGTTGTATGCGAAGCCTTTCTTCACACCACTCCTCACTTCGGATTGTGGCTCAAGACCTTCAATGTGGAGCCGAAGATGATCGAGGAGCAGCAGGCAGAGTGCGGAGGGGCAGCTATAAGCAAGAGAGCTGACACTCCGTGGCCCGAGGGCTATTTTCAAAAGGAGCTTGGTTTGTGGCAACAGGAGTGGTTCTACATCACCGCTCCTAGAGGCACCAGATGGGTGGCGTCGCCTGCCTTTCGCTCGGGCCCTCCACAACGGCTGGCGTCATGGGTCAACAAAGGGCTTGACTGGGGGCCGTCCAAGGATGTGCCACTATTGCAGGGCCGCATTCGAGACCTCCAAGAGAGGGAGATCAATGTGGTTGTAGTGGCGCAGGTCATGCTGATTCGGCGCCTTCTGCCCTGCAAATGTCGCCCCCTCCGCCTGTGGGAATTCAATCTGGAGGGACCGCGATCTCTTCAACATTTCATGGGCGCGACGCCCGTGGAGATGTACAAATTGTTCTTCGGATCACAAGAGATGTGTTCGGACTTGACCGAGGATGCAGGCCTGAGCTGCAATCGCCCGGATACTCAAGTAAGTAGTCCTGTGTCCGGACATGCCGTCCGTTCATTTATCATAGACTTGCCCTTTAACCAGCTATCCCTTGAACAGGAGTGGATAGCAAAAGCAAAACTGATACGGTGTCCGGCCCCCCTCCCTGAGATCACGCCGGATCCCGTGTTAGTCAAGATGTTGGAGGTTGCGCCTTCGGAAGAGGGCGAAGGGGACAACAGGAAAACTACCGCATCCGCTAAAGAGGTTCTCAAGAAAGGGGGGATCGAGAATCCCTCCCTCCAGGGGGAGAAGAGGACCACTTCTGAAGATCCAGAGGCCAAGGCCTCCAAGCGGGGGAAGAAATCTTCACCAGAGGGTCCTGCGCCAGGAGAAGCCCTGGCCGCACTATTTTCCCAAGGGAATCATCCCTCCAGCGAGCCGTAAGTAGAAAGGGGAGTTTTGTAATAAGGGACATCCCTATTTTTATTTCTGAGGATAACCGAAGTTTCTACCTTGTAGTTCGGATCTCAGCCCTTCTCAGCAGAGCTCATCTTCGGGGGATCTTCGTCCGGACATGATAGAGAGTGAAACACCTCCATCTGCCGCACCGTCAGGCGGGGCGGACAATCCTGAGGTATCGTCGCGGCGGGTCTCCCCGAGTCCGGCGGGGCCAGAGAGTGTGGCACCAACTGGTGTACGGCTGGAGGAGCTGAAGGATCTGCTCGGGCGGGCGTCTATCTCAGAAGATCACCGTACGTTGATGAGTATGGTGATTGAAAGGATTTCATCCACTGAGAGCGGGTTGCATGAGGCCGTCAGAAGTTTACTGACGGGGTTTGAGGTACGCGAAAAATGATATACCTTTTGACAGTTTTGCGCATAGAATGCGCCCTGTATAGATAGTAGCCCCTGCGACTCGGTACATTGTCAAAGGTGACAGCGTGCCGAGGATCATAATCTCAGTTGTAAGATGTCGCCTTTCCTATATAGGTGGCGGAGCGTTCGGTGGCCAGCCGGACTGATGGATTTGCCGAACTGAAGCGGCAACTTGACGTTGCGGATGCGGACATCGCGATGGTCAATAAGCGACTTGACGAGTCACAAGGTATGTGGCTTCTCCGCGGACACCTTGTAAGGGAGCTTGACGCTCGTGCCTTACAACATGTATGCTTAATGCAGATGGCGCCGCTGCTATGGAGGACCTTCGGGCGGAGCTTGCCCGAGCCAAAGAGCAAGCCAAAAAAAGTAATGTGGCTGCCCTGAAGGCGGCCGAAGAGCTAAAAGCCGAACAGGCTGCTCACTGCCGAAGCAGGGAGGAAATGGCCGAAATGGCCGTGAAGCTGAACGATGCTACCGACCGCTATGAGTTTCTTGAAAGAGAACGCCGAGCGGAGCAAGAGGACCTGAAGAAGGCCACCGACGAAGCCAAGGATGTCCGCTCCGCGATGAGGGCTATAAAGGAGGAGCTACGTCAGGCCGGGGATACTGCGGCTGGAAAGCCTTTTCTGCTGCGCAGGAAATTCACGGATCCGAAGTATGCTCAGTTGGGCCAGTTGTGGGGTGCGGAGGATGCTTATCTGAATTTGGCAGCGAGTGTCGGGGACGCAGTCGCGCACTTCCGAGGCCAAAAGGATCACGGAATGGAAGAGCTTTTTTGGTCTCAATTCCACAATCCGGAGCGTCCACTTCCGTTAACCGATCGGTTGGCTGAGTGGGCTGAGCTAAACAGTTGTCCGGTCTTGCCATGAAGGATGTCGTGGCTCATCTGTGGTCGAAAAGGCCCGAGCCGAAGAGTTATTTTGGCTTGGTGCAGCAGTTCCTTGATGCGGTGCCGCATATCAAGGCGATGAAGCGGTCGGCATGCATAGAGGGTGCACGGATGGCTCTCGCCCATGTCAAAACATACTGGGCGGAGATGGAGGCCACCGATGTTGCATCCCAGGACTCGGACAAAAGCCGATTACCAGCCGAGCACTATTTTGAGGAAGTCCTGCAGGGCGCTCGTTTAATAGAGTCGCAGTGCTCGAAAAACGTTATGTTCAAATGACATGTATGATTTGTGAAACCATGTTTCAAATATAATATAAGGCCTTTTATACTTGGGCGTTCAAGTGTTGAAATACCTCATGTGCAGCCGTTAACGTATATGTGTATATAACCTGAAAGATGGCAGTCTTCGGCTTCAGCCCCCACGCACATAGTGCGGGGGTGTTTGCGAAAAAAGGCGCATTTTCACACTTAATCCAACGTCTTGGTCCTGTGAAGGAGGTGATAGCGTAGAAAACTAGGCAACCTGACTATAATGCTTTATCATTTTCACTTAGCCATAGGAGTTCGATGGTGGGGCTACTATACAGCCCCCAAGGTGCACTGCGCTCTCCGAATTTTGGGGCGCGTATGTGCGTGACCGGGAAACGGTCCTTCGTTAAAGCGGAGGAATTCTAAACATTCCGGTGGTCGATGGAGTGGTTGACCAGTCTCTCGCTATATCATGACAGTCAGTTTTCGACTTTCTCTACTGAGGTGCTCACCTGGACGAACCGGGGCACAATCGCAGTAGTTCTCCTGGTGCCGCGTTAGCCGATAGAGCGGAACGTAAGGCAGCAAAACACAGGAGCCAGGCAAACTCAACATTTGACCAAAGACATGATTCGGAGCTGATGCATATAAGGCCTAACTCGAGATGCCGAACACTCCCTAAGGTATTCGGTCTTTATGAAAACGGACAGAACAATGCCCGAAGCCCCTAGTGTCCAGGTACGCGCAAAAAATTTTGACGCGGCCGATGCCAAAACGCCAGATTCCTCCTCGGTTATAGCAAAAAACCGGGGGATGTGTATCAACAAGAGACAGTAAAAAAAGGTTTACGTAGGGTCTTAATCTGAAAAGAATCCTTGCAACGGGTCCCTACTGCACGTCTGCGCATGTGTCTCCGTTGTGCCGTATCCTGGACGGGTGTCGCACGATGTTCATCTGTAAAAGAGTAGAACTTAGTTGAAAAAGAGTCCGTGCGAAAGATGTATTTTGAAATAAACAGAGTATGATTCAAAGAATGAATAGAATGGAGATTTATTGTCTCTTTTTGTGCATGCGTGGAGCCCCTTGTAAAGGGGTACGCGGCTAGTAAGCCCCTTATTTATTTATATCGGACTCGCCTAACCATGTCCGGGGTCTTGAATGACCTGTTTAGGGGCTTTGATCAGCAGAGCCGGATTAGTGTGTGGCTGTCAAGGCAGTCTCACGTTCTTCCGTGGTCGAGGAACACTCGAAGTTACCCTTTAATGAGATAATGCCGCGTGGACCGGGCATTTTGAGTGTAAGAGACGCGTAATGCGGTATTGCGTTAAAGCGGTCGAAAGCTTCATGTCCCAATAGTGCTTGATAGCTACTTTTAAATGGGGTGATGTGGAAGATTAACTTTTCGCGACGGAAGTTGTCAGATGAGCCGAACACAACTTCTAGTGGTAGAGAGCCCGTACAATGGGCATATTGGCCTGGCATCACTCCTTTAAAGGAAGTGTTGCTATGGCGTATTTTGGTTGGGTCTATCCCCATTCTGCGGATTGTATCCTGATATAGCAGGTTTAGATCACTGCCGCCGTCCATTAGGACATGTGTAAATTGTAGTCCGTTGATTACAGGATTTAATATCAAAGCAGTCCATCCTGCGTTCCGGATATTCCCGGAGTAATCCTGATGGTCGAAAGTGATTGGTTTTGACATCCAGTGTCGGGACTCCGTTGGGGTGGACCGTGCGGTGCGTACTTTAATGGGCGCCGCTCTATTTTTTCCTGTTGTCACTTGAAGTGAATTTACTGTTTTGACCTCTTGTGGGAAATCCTTTTGTTTTCCGGTGCTCTGCTTGTGAGGTTCTTCATCGTCCTCACTTGGTGTGTCTAGCCTCTTGTGTTCGGTGTTAAGTCGGCTGGACTTCTTGAATACCCAATAATCTCTGTGGGTTTGGTTTGCAGGCCTCTCGGGGGTACTGTGGATTTGGCATATCTCGTCCAAGATTTTGTTTAGGTTGGATAGCTCGTCACTGTTCTCCTTGAGAGGCAGTTTTTGGTTGTTCTGCCGAGAGCTTTTGAATCCGGCGTTGACTGTCGTGCTCTTTGGACCATTTCCTTTAGTCCGGCGCTGGTCCTTGTTGCGCCGTGGTTTCCCATTTCCATCTCTAACCTCGGATGTACTTGGGTCGCTGGTGCTGCATCTTGCCAGCCAGCTATCCTCTCCCGCACAAAAGCGGGTCATGAGGCTTGTTAGTGCGGCCATTGTTCTTGGCTTTTCCTGGCCGAGGTGTCTGGCGAGCCATTCGTCTCGGACGTTGTGCTTGAAAGCTGCTAAGGCTTTGGCGTCCGGACAGTCGACTATCTGGTTCTTTTTGGTGAGGAACCTGTTCCAGAATTTGCAGGCTGACTCTCCGGGCTGTTGAGTTATGTGACTTAAATCGTCTGCATCCGGAGGGCGGACGTAAGTCCCCTGAAAATTTGCCCGAAATGCGTCCTCAAGCTCTTCCCAACTTCCAATGGTATTTTCTGGGAGGCTTTTGAGCCAGTGCCGGGCTGGCCCTTTGAGTTTGAGGGGTAAGTATTTTATGGCGTGGAGGTCATCTCCTCTAGCCATACGTATGTGCAGGATGTAATCCTCAATCCAGACTCCGGGGTCTGTTGTTCCGTCGTACGCCTCTATATTTACGGGTTTGAATCCCGTTGGAAATTCATGATCCAGCACCTCATCGGTGAAACATAGGGGGTGTGCGGCGCCCCTGTATTTGGGTGTGCCGTGATTTTCAAATACTCGACGTGTTGTGTTACCTTCTGGAGCTTGCTTTCTTGGCGCATAGATGGATATAACCGGGCCATCCTTTTTGTGAGGATCCTTATGTGGATCGCGTGCCGATTTGTGTGCGGTGCCGCTTGCCGCTCTTTGTTTGTCATGTGGTCGTTTATCCGACTGGGCGGCCTCTTTGTTTTTTGATTTTTGGGCTCTACGGCCTCCTCGTCAAATTCGGGCAACACTTTGCGCTTCGGGTAGCTCTTTGCTTGGCGACTATCGCCGTATTTGTCTACGGTCTTGAGTACTTTGCTCCATCTCATTCTTAGTACGTCTTTCGCTGTTTTGAGCTTCCGCTTCTGCTTCTTCAGGCTTCGTGCAGTGGCGACGAGCCTTTTTGTGGAGGTTCTTCTGCTCCAACGATGTGTCCGGCGTGAGATCATCCGAACTGTTGTTTTCGCCGGGAATGGGTTGTTTATCCAATTCATCCTGTTTGGATGGTTTCTTGGTGGCATGTTCGTCGTCCACTGGTTCGCCCTGCTCTACGGCTGGGTCTGTATGTGTGCTGTGTTGTCGAGACGGGACTTCGGGCGGCGCTTGTGGCGCCGTTTCGGCTGTTTTTTGGGGGAATTATCCTTCGCAGTGTCCCGTTGTTCCTCGTTATCGCTTCCTTTTGGTGTATCCACCATATATAAATCGTGAGTTGGGGTGGCTTTCCAGTGCCCTGTGGGCACTGGTTCTTGATCGTCTCCGGCATCGTCGTCCATATCGTCGATATCTTCGGAGTCGAAGTCTAGCATGTCGGTTAAGTCATCGACAGTGGCTACGAAGTGGGTGGTGGGTGGGCTTTGAATTTCTTCGTCGTCCTCATCCCAACTGTCCTGGCCATAATCCGGCCAGGGCTCTCCTGATAAAGAGAGGCACTTTAGCGAATTCAGGATGTCGCTGAAAGGCGAGTGCTGAAAGATGTCCGCCGCGGTGAACTCCATGATCGGCGCCCACTCGGGTTTGATTAGCAGGGGCGCGGAAGGTTCAGGGTCCGGAGAAGAGTCCGGCACCTTGGAGTCACAAGCTTTACAAGGGACAGGGTTGGTATTCGGCTCCATCGTCGTAGCAGCCCCCGAGGCGGTGTCTAGCCACCCATCCTCGATTGGCGCAGTCGGCTCAGAGTTAAGGGTCGGAACGGACTCTTGTGCGGCCTCCAGGGCACTGTCCGGCGGCAGAGCTAAATCATGCTCATCGTGGCAGTGCGGCACACTCGGCTGTGGCTCGAATCCGTCGAAGATCAAGTCTCCGTGGATGTCGGCTGTATAGTTTAAACTTCCAAATCTGACCTGATGGCCAGGGGCGTAGCTTTCGATCTGCTCCAGATGGCCAAGCGAATTGGCCCACAGTGCGAAGCCGCCGAACACAAAGATCTGTCCGGGGAGAAAAGTCTCACCTTGGACCGCGTTGTTGTTGATGATCGAAGGAGCCATCGGGCCTATGAGCGACGACACAGAGGAACTCTCAATGAAAGCACCAATGTCGGTGTCAAAACTGGCGGATCTTGGGTAGGGGGTCCCGAACTGTGCGTCTAGGCAGATGGTAACAGGAGACAAGGGACACGTTGTTTTACCCAGGTTCGGGCCCTCTCGATGGAGGTAAAACCCTACGTCCTGCTTGATTAATATTGATGATATGGGTAGTACAAGAGTAGATCTACCACGAGATCAAGGAGGCTAAACCCTAGAAGCTAGCCTATGGTATGATTGTTGTTCGTCCTATGGACTAAAACCCTCCGGTTTATATAGACACTAGAGAGGGCTAGGGTTACACAGAGTCGGTTACAATGGTAGGAGATCTACATATCCGTATCGCCAAGCTTGCCTTCCACGCCAAGGAAAGTCCCATCCGGACACGGGACGAAGTCTTCAATCTTGTATCTTCATAGTCTTGGAGTCCGGCCAATGATGATAGTTCGGCTATCCGGACACCCCCTAGTCCAGGACTCCCTCAGTCCTCTTATCAGAGCTCAACTTTTCCTTCTCTTTAAGATGGTTGAACTTCAAATTCCTAATGACACTGGCTTGAGCTACATGAATTTGCTTTAACTGGTCAACAACAGCCTTCAATTTCTTGATCTCAGCATCCTTTGTCATGCTGCTTTCCACACTCACTGAAATGTTCTCAGCATCATTCTTCTGGTTTACCTTAGGCTGGCTATCCTTATAATCCAATAGGTTGTTCACATCTTCAACAAGCTTCTCATATGTCTCCTGCAACTCTTTTTTCTGTTGTGTGAGATTGTGTGCAGTGCTTGAATGCTCCAGGCATGCCATCTTGTTATCATGCTAGCTATGCTCATACATAAGCCACAGCTTATGAATAGCATTCTGCAGATGCTCTGGCCAATGCTCATCTACCCACTGCACTAATCCACAATTTCCAACACCCTACAATACAAAAATTCAGTTAAAAATTACAGACATTACTTACAGATTTAGTTACATAGTTGATTCAGTTAATGTACTAGAATCAGATTCATTTAATGATGAATCATTATGAAAACTACAACTAAGAACAGTTCCTATGATCCCTAGAACTAAATTCAGTAAATATGAACCCTAGAACATGAACAGTATCTATGAACCCTAGAACATGAACAGTACCTATGAACCCTAGAACATGAACAAGAATTGGAATGCTGCAAACGAAACTTGAAACTTACTTCAGTGGCACAGGCAATGAACCTCCTACCAGTGCTTATCCCCTCAAATGCAACATATTTCCTCCCTGGATTCCCATGCTCACAAATCACACTCAAGTCGTCAGCAAGACCCTCGAACGACGGCTCATCAATTGTAGCTGGGATTTGAGAAATCCAACAAAAACTTGTTCAAATCGAGCAATGTTGAACCCTAGAAACCCTAGAACACAAATGAGCAACAAGGTTCTGACCTTGAGAGGGGAGTCGTTGGAGGAGATGTACTGCGCGGCGGAGCCCTCAGTGCTCTCACAGTCGCTCCAGGACACCATGGCGGCCGGCGGCCGGCAGCGACCGGAGAGGGGAGGAGCAAATGGGAGGGGAGCGAGCGAGCGTGGGAGCAGAGAGAGCGAGCGTGGGAGCAGAGAGGAGAGCGAGCGAGATCTGGTCGGGCGCGGGCGGTCTGTCTCTGCCGACCCGACCGCGTCTGTCTTAAGCAAACGTCGCCGTCAGCGCGTCCATTACGCCACATCACGCATATTGGGCCCCACCTGTCGAAAACGCCCTCAACCGCGCGAAATCACATGTTCAGTGCAATCTGCAAAACTATTACTGAATCCGCGGTGGATTTTGCAAATGATTAGCGACCGCCAATATGCAATGGGTAACTTGGCCAATTTGGAAAAAAACGAAGTTGTTTTCTGCAAGATAAGCTCCAAATGTGATGGTTTCTTGCAATTCACTCGGCGTATGGATATATCCGTACGTGGTTGTTATTCAGCCATGCGAAAATCAGGAAGCATATGGTCTATGGGTGCAACCGTTGAGAGAGGGTAGCATGGGATACTCACAACCGATTTACTCCCTCCGTTCGTAAATATTTGTCTTTTTAGGATTTCAAATGGACTACCACATACGGATGTATTTAGACATATTTTAAAGTGTAGATTCACTCATTTTGCTCTGTATGTAGTCACTTATTGAAATCTCTAGAAAGACAAATATTTAGGAACAGAGGGAGTAAATGACAGTGGGTGTTTAGTCATTTAGTCATATTTTCGCTAGTTGCGGCAGCTTTTTTCATTTTATTCAGTTTTGCTTGAGAACTTGTATTGAACTATGTACGTTGGTGCTACTTTGTTTAATAAAATGGTTGTGTGCATCGATGCAGAGGCCGGATAATATATCCTTCTTTTCAAACAAAAGCTAATGTATCCCCATGTTTTCTATCTCAATCGGTTCCTCGCTTGTATCCCTCTTTGTTTCTTACGTTCTTTTGTGTCCTTCCCATTTGTATTTCTTTATATTTGTGCGGCTATGCTCTATTTAATCTGTCAATACTAAAGCGCCTAACGAAATATTTTCTTTCTCGAACCCAGAAGATTACAGAATCCAAGATACACAGCCTAAATAGGCCACCGGATATCCTCCCCGAATGGGCACACCAACAAAATAAAAAAAACGCCTAATGTATTCTCGCTGAGACGAAAGTAAAAAGGAGCTCCATCACCAATCTCCACTGACTAGGCATGCAACCACCACTGAGCATGCAACCACCACTGGGCATGCAGTGAGCACCGTGAAAGCTCACTCACGTCACGTGCTTCTACAGCTGAGAAACAATTAGGCATAGGTCAGTACTCAGTTGCTTACAATTGCGTTCTGAACTCTGAAACAAGGGATGAGATAGGGAGGCGCAAAATGTGCGTTACCTCGGATAGAGAGGCCTGCGGATCTCCAACCTTCTCCAGGGCCGAGACAAGGTTTTTCGTGGCGAAAATGATGCTGAAGAAATGAAGATCGATCGCAAGCTTAGCCAGAAATTTATTAAATCAAGCAAATTGAACCACACGTGCACGGCTGGCTCGAGTGTGTGCTTTGTGACGATGAGTTGGAGAGTGAGAAAGAGAGAGAAAGAGGCATACGGTTCGTAGTCGTCGCCGTCGAGATGGAAGTGGCTGTCGCCGACCCCGCCCTCGCCGATGAGGTGCGTCGAGATTGTGATCTTCTCCCCCGAGTCGGCAGCCGGGTACCGCACCGTCATGATCACCTTCTTCCCGACCTTCTTCCCTCCAGACGGATCGGCAGCCACGAGGCCGGTGAGGAGCAGGAAGAAGAAGACGGAGAGGAGGGTGAGGTGGTAGAGCCGAGCCATGGCACACTTCAACTTCAACTGCGTGAACTAACTGTGGCCGGCCAAGCGAACGAGAGAAGCATATATGGACCGGATAGGTAAGAGCAGAGCGGCGTGAACTGTGTGAACTACCGCGGATGCATAGTTTGCCACTATGGGTTTCAGGGAGAGACGTTGGTGTTTTTTTTTTTTTTTTTTGCGGGGGAGAGACGTTGGTGTTCTACGGTGAATCCAAACTGTGGCTCTTGTTGCTGCGTGTAACTTTGTATGGCCAGCCACGCAGTGCGCGCCACTCAACTGCCAAACAAATACCAGCAGTGCATGTGCATGCATGTGCCCAAAAAGATTTACCAGCAGCAGTGTAGTGTGTGCCCCAATCTACTCAGCCGTAGTGTTGCAGGCCGTAGGGCGTGATCATGCATGTACCAGCTGCTACCAGCTTATCTTGCAAGTGCTAGTTCAACGTGGGTGTCATCAGCAGCAGCTTATGCTCATGTCACAGTTGGCCTCAACTGACAGTTTTGACTCGCAGAGTGTGTGTTGAATCAATGCATGTGGTTTCTTTTTGCTTGCTCAGTCAGTAGTTTGGAACTTGGAAGTTGAAACAGACGTCTTCTTGTATCCTTGTTTCACAATACAAAGCTCCCTTTTGAGGGAATCACAGTAAAAGTCTGTGCGTACATATTTGTAGCATGCATTTTAATTTGCACTCCCTCCGTTCAGTACAGACTGAAACAAATAAGTAAACAAATACAGTAAAATGGGTCTATATACATCCGATTTAGAAAAAAATATTTATAACATCTTATAATTCGGAATGGATGGAGTACCAAGATGATTTTTCATTTTTTTTCATTTGATCTAAACCACCCCTCTCCTAGCTTCTCTCCTTTCCTTTTCCTATACACATTATTTCCTTTATTGTGTATATATGCATTTCATGTCTCTTGTACATATGTGATTTAATTCTTTTTTATGAAAATATCAAATATATTATAAAGATTCACCGGAAGTACAAAGCATCCAAAATATAACAAAAATTACATTGAGATCCATGGACAACCGGACGACCATTGCCGCCGCCAGAACGAGTCGTCGACGCGCCGCCACCGCCGCTCCCATACCGGAGCCGGCCTGACCTTGTCGATGATAGCCGGGAAGTCTTCATGCACATATCCCTAAGGACCAGCGTTCGGGAGCCGCAGTCGTCGCCATTGAATCCATGAATCAATCTGAAGAACCTGACATCGAATCTTGTCGTTGCGTGCGCACGACGAGAAGCCCTAACCTCGTCGCTCCGAGGAGCTGGCAGGAATCTACGCCGGAGCTCCATCTAATCCGTCCCGACAAACGAACTTGAGGACGATTGGAGCTCGGAAGACAGACTCGAAGAAGAAGCGCTGCCATCCATCCGAGCGCCGCCCTTGCGAGAACAAAAACCCTACCTATCTAAGGTGAGGCGCCAGGAATACCCTCTCGCCACCGGCCGCCGGAGCGACAAGCGGAGGGGAGGCGAAACCATGGGCTCACCGGCAGATAACGAAGGGAAGAAGGTTTTCCCTAGTCGCCTTGTGAGGGAGGGGAAAGAAAAAGCTAGAGAGAGAGGGACTCGTTAATACTCAATTGCTTAACTAACATTTCACAACAATGATGGTTATATTTCTACAACAACAACAACAACAACAAAGCCTTTAGTCCCAAATAAGTTGGGGTAGGCTAGAGGTGAAACCCATAAGATCTCGCAACCAACTCATGGCTCTGGCACATGGATAGCAAGCTTCCACGCACCCCTGTCCATAGCTAGCTCTTTGTCGATACTCCAATCCTTCAGGTCTCTCTTAACGGACTCCTCCCATGTCAAAATCGATTGACCCCGCCCTCTCTTGACATTCTCCGCACGCTTTAGCCGTCCGCTATGCACTGGAGCTTCTGGAGGCCTGCGCTGAATATGCCCAAACCATCTCAAACGATGTTGGACAAGCTTCTCCTCAATTGGTGCTACCCCAACTCTATCTCGTATCATCATTCCGGACTCGATCCTTCCTCGTGTGGCCACACATCCATCTCAACATACGCATCTCCGCCACACCTAACTATTGAACATGTCGCCTTTTAGTCGGCCAACACTCCGCGCCATACAACATTGCGGGTCGAACCGCCGTCCTGTAGAACTTGCCTTTTAGCTTTTGTGGCACTCTCTTGTCACAGAGAATGCCAGAAGCTTGGCGCCACTTCATCCATCCGGCTTTGATTCGATGGTTCACATCTTCATCAATACCACCATCCTCCTGCAACATTGACCCCAAAAAATATTATAGGAACATACTAGTAATATGGGATGAGGATTTGTGGCATGCAAGGGCGCGGGCACTCAGGTCCCTTGTGCCTACTTTTTATTTTGGCTTCCGATTTTCAAAGTTCTATATCATTTAAACAAAAATTATAAATTAAGTTATGTTTTCATATTCGTGTTTTTCGTGACCAACGTTGTGAAATAAGATCCATTTTAAATATATTTTGACGACTTCAAAAAAATATGTTAAGTTTCAATGTTGAAACTTAGTACGAGCTATCGATAAAAATCAAATATTTTGTGTACTCGTGCGACCAACATAAAAAATGCTTAAAATTATAACTATGAAACTTGTTGAAATTGGGCATTTTTAGATGTAAAAACTGTAAGTTTTATCATTGAAACTTAAAGCTATTTGAATGATTTTTTTTACAATGCCCTCGGCCAGGATTCAATTACTTCGTGAATCTCAAGGCAAATCGAGCGGACGGCAGGGCTTGGCAGGTGAATGCCCCCGCACTTACTTGCCCCTATGAATTTCCGTAGTAATATTCCGCCATGGTTTACGAATCGCTGGCGCTACTTTGAGCGTCTGCCTCAACTGTCTCATGTCATGACTCATGAGAAGTACCACCACCTGAAGTGTGTGTTGAATGCATGTGGCTTCTAGTTGCTCGTCAGTACTCGGTACAAAGTTCAAACAGATTCTCTGTTTCACGGTAAAAGGGTTGTTCACTATTTTCACAGCGCGTAAAATTCTTTACTCACTCATTATTTTTCTTTTATTCATGGAGCTCCATCATGTTTCCCTTTTTCTTTTGCTGCATGTACAGTTGTCTTTGTTGTGTAGTACCTCTCTCCCATAAAACTTGACATTCTATGATACAAATTTTGTCCCACAAAACATTTCATTATCGCTCTTTACATGATTTCACATTTGCTTTACTAAGATCAACATCCTAGATGTAATAGGAGATCTTTCTAAATAACCAAATCGATTTTTACAGGAATTTGCAGGAGAGATCTGCCCTTTATATTAGGCAACAAACAAGCGCAATGGCAAATGGAGACCACGCCACGCCGCATAATAAACCACAATCACTGCAACTAGTAGATGATGAATTCGATAACATCTCCGAGGACGAACCTTACTGGCCTCGACGCCATAACAAGCTACTAAAACAGATTAGAAAAGAAAAAACAAGCTACTAAAACAGGCTAGTGATACACGACAGCCACTCCTTGCTGCCATCCTCCCTTATCAATTCCGTTCATCGACAAGGACACGAGGCCATCCATGGCCTCGCCGGTTAGGCACCAATGCTCCTAAAGCTCATCGTTCGCCTTGGACGTGTGAGCTCGAGAGTGGAAGGCATCCTCAACGATTCTTCCAAAACTGCACCCCAGAAGTGAAATTTAATAAGCATGATGAGTAGTAGCAAGCAAGCAGCGCAAGTAGAGCAAAGTTCAATAGTATGTGGACATGGATGTGAGGAGGATGCAACATACGGATGGTCAGCGCCAAACTCGATGCGGCCGTCGTAGCCGGCTCGGCCGCCGGTTTTCTCCGCACCGCGGGCTGACATGCGGTTCAGAAACGCCGACTCCTCGTCGGTGGCCGGCCGGATCCTGAAGCCTTCGCCGGATCCTTGAGCCTGATGCTTCTCCGCCCAGCGGTTCAGCCACCGCGACTGCTCCTTGGTTGGATACCGCACGCGGATCTTGATGCCTCCTTCCTCTTGACCCACGGCTGCTGCCGAGGCGGCGGCGGAGGCGAGGCTAGCTAGCAGCAGGAGGGAGATGGGAATGGAAGATAGGCGTGCCATCTCGCTTCTTTGGCAGACTGATCTTGCGGAGAGATGTTCTGTTTCTTCGACTGAAGTGTGGCCTGGACTGGACGTTCAATATATGGACGAGGTGCAAGTGCAAAGTGTTGCGCTGATAGTACAAGGCGAAGTATCAGGTGAAAACGAGATTTCAATGAAAATCTGGAAATTCTCCTCGTGGGCCGTCAGATCCACATAGAACGACACAGATCTGAGAGGGGATCCCACCAGCTACTTAAACGCAATTTTATAAATAACCCCTCCTTTTACCCACAAAGTCCTTGACGCTTCCACCACTATCAATTCGTCTTCAATCTCATGGCCGTGATGGATACTCGCCCCACGCCGGCCACGATGCATAGTCCGACGGTGATGACGCGCCCTCCGCCAACCGTGATTTCTCCCCCTCCGCCGTCCATGAACAGCCCTCCGTCTGCCATGTTCCTTGTGCCTCCGCTGGTTTTGACTCGCCCTTCGGAAGAGATGTTGGCGCCGCCTCTCCACGATCTCATCGCTCCTCTATCCCCCGCCATGTCTCAACGTCCTCGTAGCCAAGCAACAGAGTACAACATGTGATTCAGGTACTAATTGTACTACTCTGACATCATAGTTTTATTGCCTCAACCTTCTCGTAGCCGTGGTAGTAGAGTCAGCAGGTGAATCATGGTAACCTCTAACTGTTTTTTCCCGCAAAAAAAAACCTCTCATTGTTTCTTTCATCTCTACCTGCAGGCTGGGAGCTTGAAGTTCATACATTACAGGCTTTGTGCTGATATTTTTGCTTGGACTACTATTTTTCTACATTTCTGAATTTTGTATTTCTGAAAGTTGTCTTGTTATGTAGCCTGAACCTTGTAGTTGATTAAGTTAATGTTGTACCAAGCATTATCATTGTCTTTCCAATACATTGCTTTCCATGCTTAAGTGGGTTGGCTGCTGATTGCTGCTGCATCTGGCTAGATAGCTGGTTGTACTCTCATTGTTTGTTGTCCCTTTTTTTTTCAGAGTTTGCATTGAATTTGAATCACAATGGCAATCTGAACCCAAGTGCAGATTTCTGACCATGTGAAAGCCCACAGCTACATGCTGAAGTTTCTTGGCTTTTATGGCTATGGAAATAATTATACAGAAATAATTTTGCCAATTCATGAAAACGCATGGTTCGTGTCAAAAATCATGGCAAGATGAACTTCCGTCCATGTGCACATTGCTGTCAGTTATGCAACATGAACCAAATAATCCTACAATTGATTCATTCCATGAGTCAAATAAACAATACCCAAAATTCACAATGGATCTTGAATGATATCAATATATAGAAACACGCTTGGACATATTACATAGACGGACTACATCAGATCACACTAAATTAGTGTACATCACAACTTTCGGTACAACTTCACATTGAGCAACTACAAAACAAGCTTTGGTGAATTACGTGTGTGCAACGATTCACAACATCAAACATCAGAAAAGAGAGGCTGCAGAATCGAACGAGGTCGCCGCAGCCGGATGTGACTCAGCTTCAGGTAATGGCCACCGGTTCTTCCATCTTTGTGAATGGTGCCATGCAGAGCGGGACAGCGGGCTAGCTGGCCGTGGTGTGGAGCACGCAGGCTCTGGTGTCGCTGGCCCGACTGCCGTCGCCTGCGTAGCCCTGCTCCACCGCAACACGGTAGTCGTCGCTCGTGACTCTGTGAGGCTACCTGGGTCGACGCCGCAGGTACCCTCGCTTGTTCCAAGGGTGGCTTCCTAGGGCACGGCTCCCCGGGAGCCCTCCCAGCCAAGGGGGGTCCAGCGCAGCGCGTGCCGTCCTGGCCGCTGCAGGTTGTGTCCGTGGCGGCGCCGGTTCCGGTGAGATAGGAACGCAAGCAACCTAGATGGGCTGAGAAGGTAAGGGGGTTATCTATAAAATCAGTTTAAGTAGCTGGTGGGCTCCCATCTTAGATCTGTGCCCTTCCCTGTGGATCTGATGGCCACGAGGAGAGTTTCTAGATTTTCACTGAAATCTTGTTTTCACGTGATACTTCGCCATAGTACAATTTAATAAGATGTGTTTGTAAGAGTTGTCCTCTTACCCGAGCCAGCATCAAAAATTAGTGAATATCCATTTCTCAGTATCAAAAAATACTAAAACATTTCAAAAAAATCAGTTCTTTCGTGCGTGGAAGGTGTTTTAGTGCATGAGGTCCATGCAAAATTTCAGCTCTTTTGGACATCTGAGTAACTCTCAGGAAAAAAAATGGATGCGAATAGTACATGAACAGTTCACTGTTTATGATAAAGGGTTTTCCCCGCTTTATATTATAAAGCAAAACAGTTTACTGTTTCACATACCCTAAATTTGCCTTTTTTTTTGCTGAGAGTAGTATTCAGATGTCCTAATAAACTGAAATTTGGCATGGAACTCACGCACTGAAACATCTTCCATGAAAAAAAAAGAATTTCTTTTAATTTTTCTAGTATTTGTTTTGATTTTACTATTCATGACGGGTGTAGATCAGCTCGGGAGACAAAACGCCCTCCTAAAAAACTAGGGACATTTATTTATCAGTTGCCTTTTTAAAAAAATATCGACTTTTCAAGCCATTGGATTGAAATCCAACGGCTGGCAGTGCATCTTCTTCCCCTAGCTACTTCCATTACCCATGGTGCTGGTGATGTCGCAGAGACCTTGTTTCCCCACCCTACCCATACCACATATGTTATTGGTCATCCCTCAAAGCCCTGCCTGTCTCCGGCGCAGGCACCGGCGCAGCTATCGCATCCCTACCTCTTCCTCCCCTCAAGTGGTGACATCGTGATGAGTCGCCTCATCCTCGCCTCCAGTGAGGTCCTGGCGAGCCTTGTCGGGGACACCACAACCGCGCAAAGCCTCCCATCTTGATCTTGGGCAACACCTTCTTCTTCTTCCAACTCGGTTGACGTGAGATAAACTTTTCAAGCAATTGGGATTTAGCCATTTTGAACTTAGACCGTCGTAAAAATTGTGGGGTTCTTTTATATTTCGTAGTTCTTGCTTGGTGTCATGGCCAAAATCACAAGTTTAATTTTTTTTGGAAAACTTTAGCACAACATGACCCTATTCATAAGTTTAACCCAAGCTGATCCCTTTTGGCAACCCTACACACCATGGTGTTTGATTTGAACCGCGCAACTCCATTGCCAACGGCGTTCCCCCTTGGCCCATACTCGGGCAGTAACCTCTGACTGGGTTGACGTGGCCAAATCAAAATGCCATGGGGAGCAGCGTTTCAGACCCCGACTGGAACGCCAAAGGCAATGGCGTTCCCTTTGAAGGGGTCAGTGACCATTAGGCCACGAGTGGGCCTCCCACTGACCCACTCAGCCTAGCTTTCTTCCTCCTGTCACCGGCTCAAGTTGCAGCCCCCTCCCCCTCTCTCCCCCACTCAAACCTCTCCCAGATTTATTCAAATCGGTGACGTCTATATGTGGATTCGATCCCTTCTTCACCCGTTGAGTTAATCAATCACATCTCCCATGATTTTCTTGGCTGAAATTTAATTATTTGGTGGCATTTGTAAAGTGTACCCAAGTTCTAGTTTTGAGGATTTCTCCCAAATCCATTACATAGTGGTCAGTACAGAGGAGGTGCACCTCCCGGCAGAGGTGCATATCGAGGCAAGAAGCACGGACGCTATCGTCATCCCCAATCTCTACACCAACACGGCCCTCATTGCCAAAATCTGCAATATCCTCGTGTCCATCAAGGACGAGAGGATGGGGGAGGAGATATTTTGTAGACAAGGACAAGCCGGCAATGATCACGAGGTCGGTGGCTCCGGCGAGGGGGTGATCCCAATCACCTCGGACGAGGAGTAGTTTACAGTATGTAATTTTTATTTCCATAGTTGCATCTCGTTTATCTATGAATCTGTGAAAGAAATTTTCTTGTAGCTTGTTTGCAGTGCTACGTTGCATTAGTTTGCTTGGTTTTAAAGGGTTCAAAAATGGGAGGCACCGTTGAACTGGCGCACAATTGAGGGGTCGGCGGGCGATGTCCGCGGATGCGTCCACGAACATATAGGGGTTTGATATTAGCCTATTCCGGTTGAAGATACCCAAAGGGACAAAGGTTTGGACCAGCATATAAGAGAACCTCACATGAAATCTTTTGATGAGAGGACAAGAGAGAACTATACTAAGTGTACCCACACGTGCGCGCAAACTCGTGTCTGGCGAAGCGCGATCATGACGTGGGTAATTTACAGTTCCTATTTTGTCAATTAGGTCTTTACCTTATTCTGCATCGTTCTAAAGCACTATTCCAAGGATAACTATGCACATCAACATGCAGTTACTATGTCGTGGGTAGTGGAGATACGCCGGAGGTGGTTCATGGCATATAGCCAGCTGTTTTTTTCTATGAATTATCGATTTGATCCTATAAGAGGGAGACATCCCTCTCGAGAGAGTCACCACTCGAAACAACAACCCTCTGTTCTCTTCTACTCCCACAGCCACCAAGTCTCTTAGCTCCTCTCCCTGCCGACTACCGTGCAGTGGGTGAGGATACAACATTAGTCTTCGGATGTACCCGATGATCAGTGGCCTGCATGAGTAGTTTGGTGCTAACATTTTGGGAAGTGCTTGCACGACTTCTTCGCCCTTCTTCCTCGACTTCGTCTACATCCAGTACTTGCTCGACTCCCAACCATCATCTTCATCAACTACCCCACTGTAAGGGAAATTTCACCCCGTGATTCGTATTGTTCTTGGTCGATTTGCTAGCCGTGTTATTATCTATGAATCTAGGTTTATCTCGTTAGTAGATGTATGCTGAATTATTTTTGGTGGGTCAAACTTTGTCATTCATGTCATTGAGAAGATTTGGAATTATATCAATGATGGCCATCACATTATTTCCAACATCTTGTTTGCTATTGTGGGATGTTTTATGTTGCTTGAGGATCTTGCTTGACCGTCGGCTGTTTTATGCTGAACATGCTTTAGGATGAGAGACCATCAGCAGCCTGACCTACTCGGCCGTAGGGTGATCATGTATGTACCAGCTGCTGCTACTAGCTAGTGGCAGTTCATTGGGTGTCATCAGCTTATGGTCATGGAGCCATTTGACTGACAAAGTGCGTGTTTGATGCATGTGCTCTCTGTTTGCTCGTCAGGGGTAGTGAAAGTCAAAACAGGCGGTGTTGTTTCACAGTAAAAAAAAGCTGTTCCTAGATATTTGCTGCAGCT
This sequence comes from Triticum aestivum, assembly GCF_018294505.1. Taxonomy (NCBI): domain Eukaryota; kingdom Viridiplantae; phylum Streptophyta; class Magnoliopsida; order Poales; family Poaceae; genus Triticum; species Triticum aestivum. Next base: position 67,753,846 of record NC_057795.1, on the reverse strand, counting down.
TTATATTGTACCTACATAAATGTCATTCTCATATATTTTTCTTTGTTCTAAACCAGCCATCCCCTACCTTTGTCTCCTTTCTATTTTCCGTATAAATGATGTTGTGTCATGTATAAATGATTTGATATCAGACATGCATAGACGATCAGCTGCAGTACAAAACCCCACACACCATGTGCAGAGAGCAGAGTGATCATGCATGAGTCACCGGTGCTACTCAACTGGCCGAAATCACTGTTTTGACCTTATCAGCAATCTTCGTCATAAAATGAACTCGACTTGAAAGTATTTCACAATCTGACCTTTTTAGAAACGCCACAGCCCGCGGCATTGCTGCTCCACGTAAAAACGCCGAGGTATATTGCGTTTCTGCTCTGTTGACATGGCAGGCAGAAACGCCGAGGTTTCATGCGTTTCTGGAAACGCCGCTATTGTTGGCGTTTCTGGCCAGGCTGCAAACGCCAAAGATCGTAGCATTGCTGCCCATGATACAGTGATTTTGGCCTGCATGCAGCTGGCTAGCTAGTCACTAGGTCCAGTATCCCACAAAGCTAACATGCCTACCCTGTGTAGCCTTCACTGGTCCTACTCTCTTACACGAAATTCTTGCGTAGCCTTCACTGCTCCTGTCAATTCACTGCTCTTTGTGGAGATTAAATCTGTAGCAATTAGGGACCAAAGTGTGTTGTAGCTTCACGTGACTAGTACTAGTTGAGGTAGCACAAGCCGACCAATACTTGACGTGACAGTACTAGTTGAGGTAGTGGACAGGGAAGACGTGGCCGCACTTCTGAACACGTGGCCGTGCGATGGAACTCTTTCAACGGTGACGTGCGGCTGCAGCGGCAGCGTACCCAGCTTTCAACGGAATCGAACCCTGATAGGACAGATCGTACAAGCGGCTGCGGCGCACAGCAGAAATCGATCTCGATCTCCCGTCAGACCAGAAACGCCAGCGTTTGTAGACGAGCTAGAAACGCCAATAGTTCTGGCGTTTCCGGCGTGCCACGTCAGCAAGCGACCCTAGCTCGGCCTGGACGGCAACGCGAGCTACCTTGGCATTTTCATGTGGAGCAGAAACGCTGGCTAGGTCGGCGTTTCTATATGGAGTAGAAACGCCACGGTCAATGGCGTTGCGAAAAGGGTCAGATTGTTAAATAGTTTCGTTCAGAGTTCATTTTATGTCATAGTTTCCAGACAAGGTCAAAATAGTGATTTTGGCCTACTCAACTTTCGTGTCATCGATCAACTGATGCATGGAGCGTCTGCCTCAACTGCCTCAAGACAAGTACTACTGCCAGGCAGTTGCTGGTGGCAGGAGTTATCTCACTTCTCAGCCAAAGTGTGCGTTGAGTTTTTTTTTTTGAAAGGAAGTGTGTGTTGAGTGAGGACTGAATGCATGTGGCTTCTGTTTTGCTCGTACAAAGTTGAAAACAGATCCTTTGTTTCACGGGTCATCAATATTTTGCTGGATTTTACCCAGATTTTTTTTGCTGGATTTTTGCAGCATACCAAATATTTTTCCCGCTAATTATTTCTTTTATTCATGAACCTCCACCATCTCTCTCTCTCTCTCTCTCTCTCTCTCTCTCTCTCTCTCCCCCCGCCCAAAAAATGGCATTCTGAGATTCAAATTTTGTTCTAGTACAAAACATGTCATTATAGCACCTTTTTGAAAAAAAACACATTCAAAGAAAGGGCCTTAGAGGGTCAGTTGGGCCTTAATATATTTGAAATCTCCTACAATGTCAAATTTTATGAAAAGTTGAATGAAGTAGTGATTTAGTGTATTTTTTCCCTTGGTGTTCCATTCTGCTCTTTACATGATTTCACATTTGCTTCACTAGATTCTATACAAGTAATAAGACACCTTTCTGAATAACAAAATGGATTTTACAGGAACTTGCAGGAGGCCACCACACTGGAGAATATTCCAGAATTACTAAACAATGACTTCACTAAATAATCTTTTCGAGGTCGAACCCTACTGGCTCAGACGCCATAACGACTTAACGAGCTACCACAAGATCAGCTGCATGCAGTACAAAACCGCACACACTTTACGTGCTAGCCGGATATGTTGTGTTCATAGATGTTTCTGTGATTTTCTTGTTCATATGTGCTAGTTGTATATGTTGTGTTCATAGCTATTTTGGTTCTATGTACTATACATGCTCACATGCTTAGGTATCAGTATAAAGTGCATATTGTGATTGTCATGTTTATTATCTACTTGTGGATTAGATTAATCGATAAGGTGCTAATATTTCCGGCAACTACAAGATCAGCTGCATGCAGTACAAAACCCCACACACTTTGTGGGGGACTGGGGTTGATCATGCATGAGCTACTGGTGCATCCTCAACTTTGGTGTGATCGATCAAACTGATGCATGGAGCGTCTGCCTCAGCGACCTCAGTAAAAGTAGTACTCCCTCCGTTCCTAAATGTAAGTCTTTTTAGAGATTTCACTACAAACTATATACGGATGTATATGGATATATTTTAGAGTGTAGATTCACTCATTTTGATCTGCATCTAGTCCATAGTGAAATCTTTAAAAAAGACTTATATTTAGGAACGGAGGGAGTAGTATACTACCAGACGGTTGCTGCTGGCCGGATTCTCACTTGTCAGCCAAATTAAAGTGTGTGTTGGATGCATATGTGGCTTCCGTTTGCTCGCCAGTACAAAGTTGAAAGTGAAACCGATTCTTTGTTTCACGGTAAAAGGGTTGGTAAACCATATTTGCTTGATTTTCACGGCATGCGAAATTCTTTTCTCAATCATTATTTCTTAATTTCTTTATTCATGCATGAACCTCCACCATGTTTTCGAAAAAAGAAAAACTGCCTGTACAGCATTCCTTGTTGTGTACTACCTCGGTCCCAAAAAACTTGACATTCAAATTTTGTCCCACGTGAACTTCATATGGAGAAAGTAGTGATTTAGTCTCTTTTTTTTGCGTCTTGTGGGTTTGATTACGGCTCTTTAGACGATTTCACATCTGGCTTAATGAGATCTTAAATTCTGAAGGTACAAAGAGATCTTTCTAAATAACCAAATGGATTTTCGCTAAACAAAGACAAATTGCAAATGGAGAGCACACCACAGGGCAGAATAAACCAGAATTACTACTACTACTACCAGACAGTAGACAATGACTCGACTAATCTCTCTGAGGACAAACCCCGTAGTACTGGCTGCGACTCCCTAACGAGCTACTAAAACAGGCTAATGATGCGCGACATGAACTCAGTCATCCTCCGTTATTCCGTCCATCGACAAGGTCATGGATATGGCCGGCCTCACCGGCTAGGTGCCAATGCCCCTAAAGATCCTTGACGTCATGCTGCGAAGAGAATCACAGGGATAAGTAAGCATCAAGCATTAACACAACACAAGTTGAATCGCTAATGCAGCACGCGCCGAATTCATCTACCTCGGCGTGAGAGCGAGACTCCTCCTGACCATCGTTCGGCTTCGCCTGGCGAGCTTTGGAGTGGAAGGCATCCACGACGATCCTGCCAAAACTGCACACCAGAAGCGAAAATTCAATACGGCCGTGAGTGGTAGCAAGCAAGCGGAGCAAGATTCAGTATGTGGGCATGAATGATGGGTGTGAGGAGGAGGGTACATACGGATGGTCCTTGTCATACTCAATGTGGCCGATGTAGGCGTTGCCGGGGAACATGCGGCTCAGTTGCGCCGACTCCTCGTCGGTGCCCGGCTGAATCTCGATGGGCTGGCCGGACCCTTGGGCCGCCAGATGCTTCTCCGTCCAGCGGTCCAGCCACCGGGACTCCTCCTCGCTCGCGTACTGCGTGCTGATCCTGGGGCCCCTTTCCCCTGGATCCGCAGCTGCTGCGGCGCCGGCGCCGGCGGCAGCGAGGCTAGCTAGCAGCAGCAGGGAGATGGGGACGAAAGACAGCCGGGCCATCTCGCTTCTTTGGCAGCAGACTGATCTTGCGCAGAGTCTAGTCTAGTGCTATTTCTTCAACTAAGTCTGGCCTGTGCCGCCTGGATGTGGTCTATATATGGAGAGATGATCACGCCGGTGTGGCCTGCTAGTACAGTTGAGGATGAAGCAGTTGTGCTGTATGTTGCGCTGGTATTAAAAAATTTAAATTTCTCCAAGAAAGTATTAAGAGCAGCGTGGTTAGCTTCATACTCTACTTGAGCATGCTAATTATCAACTTAGCTTAATTTATGTTGAGGCATTCCCTGCATTGTTTGTTGAGGTCAAGTATTAGATTTTAGAAAATGAGCGTTTTATTACTTAAAAGATTTAAGCATCACACCCAACATGATGAGTATAAGTAAAATGCACACATCCAAGCAAGATCCTCTCACACAAACAAAAAATAAAAAAGGCAAAATACAATGAGGCTAGAGTCCATTTAACGCCTAAAGCGTAGAGGAACGCCTAAAGTGTAGGGGAGCAATCCTAAGATCATGTTGCCACCCCTGTTGAGTAAATGTATCCCTCACGGTAGCCTCCAATCGTGTACACACCTCTGTAAGCAGGTATTGATTCTCCACGCGTTGTAGAGAGTACCTTAAACGAAGAGTCCCGATACATCTGTAGATAACCTGCTTTAGAGAAGTACTTTTATCATTAAAAACCTTATCATTTCTACACAGACAAAGCGACCAAATAATGGCAAGCCCTCCCACCCTGAGAAGAGTTCTAAACATACGATCAACCCCATGTAACCAGTTGCCAAATACATTAGCAACATTACAAGGAGGATACAAGCCAGAAGCTATTTGGATGACTGACCATATAGAACGAGTCAGTTTGCATTGGAAGAATAAATACTTTATGTCTTATCATGGTGGCAAAAGACACATTGCGTACTTCCGTTCCAATTGCTCTTAATAAGGTTATCTTTAGTAACAATGACTCATGCCTTTGGGCATCCAGTGAGGGAGGCGCGATGACGGCAACACGCCTTTGGCTTGCTTCAGTGGTTGTAGTCATCGCTAGGTGATCTATGAATCTGGATTAATTTTTATTATTTATGATGTTCGTTGTACTGCCATGATTAAAGATAAATAGATCAGAATTTTTCCCAAAAAACATCTTCCTCGACTTTACCATTCAAAAATGCATGTTTTTATGTCCATCTGGTATCATGTAATATTATACTCCCTCCGTTCCGATTTACTCGTCGTGATTTTAGTTCAAATTTGAACTAAAACCACGACGAGTAAATCGGAACGGAGGGAGTAGTGATTTTGGTAGGCAAAAAGAATGTCAATAGCTTCTAGTCAAGCAAAGAGAGCATAAGTTCCGAACCTTATACTTGAGTATATCACTAGCAAACATGCCAGTGTGTTGCAACGGGGAAACAAACCACCTAACCTAATAAGTATAGAAAACCAAATGATGCATCTAGTTAGTTCTTCGGTCTATACAAAATTGATATGACAATATTCCATGTACCGCGGGCATTTGTTCTCCTCTATATAGAGATGATGCACTTACCTGCAAAGAAGTATGCGCTGGTAAAACAAAAGGATATTATAATGGATATATTAAAGTCCAAGATCCATTGACAATAGGTAAAAAAGATTAATTTTTTCACACAAAAAGGTTAAAAGATTAAACAATTGATGTACACCTTTGTATAAATCTATGGAAAATCAAATGTACTCCCTCCGTCCGGAAATACTTGCCGAAAAGATGCATAAAAATGAATGTATTTAGAACTAAAATACATCTAGATACATTCATTCCTCCGACGAGTATTTCCGGACGGAGGGAGTATGAAATTACTCACCAAGATGCATGACGAAATAGTGACATACTCCCTCCGTTCCTGAATATAAGGTGCACCAGTTTTCATGCAACTCAAACTTATGTTTGTTTGACCAAGATTATAGAATGAAACATCAACATCTACAACACAAATAAATAAAATATGAAAATATTTTTCATGATGGGTGTAATGATAAAATTTTGTTATTGTAGATACTGATATTATTTTTTCTAAAAACTTGGTCAATATGCATAGCCTCATCTTGCTTGTTTCTAAACATGCACTTGTTGTTTTTTGTTAATTTTCATGACAAACCAAGAATATCAATTTACTTTATTATAGTAGGTATAGGCCACCAAGCGTGTTATTTTGCAGATAACTTGACCATCCTCATCTTGCTTGTTTCTAAATATCCACTTGGTGTTGACGATGTTATTCTTCCTATTGCGCTTCTCGATCAATGTATGTACATTGTTTCTTTGGAAGTTATGAAGCTCTTCTTGCATATCATTTACACATTCCGCATATTCAAGAGCTTCTTCCACCCTGAAAGATTCACTGGAATAGACAAAGGAGTAATGTTGTTAACAATTTGCGAGCCTAGTTTTTATCGAGTGATTCTCCCTTCTTTAATGTCTCCGAGGTTTGGTTGACAGAATGGTAGTTCTTCACTCTAGCCTTGACTCGTGGAAGTTTTTATTTTCAATATGAGGTTCTTCTTATTGTGGCGGTTGTTGATCCACTTCTCCATCTTCTTCGTTTGAAGGAGCCTCCTTGTTTGCTAGAGGTAACTTGCCCCATGTTTTGCTTTGGAGAGAGGACACGGCCCATAACGGAGTTCCCTTGTTAGATGAAGTGTGTTGATCGTGATCCCATCAAGGCAAACACAAGACACCAATACGATACATACACAGTTGGATACAATTAATCCATAGGTCCAGATGAATGTTGCCCATGGGAAAGGATGATTAACACGTTCATGCATTACTTGTTGTATGCGTGCTTAGCTTAGCAGCTCATGCAACGTTTTTTTAGAATGACGGGCAAACCAAACTAAACCAAAATATGAGCAAGATGTTTGAGTAGAGTCACGATGCTAACATACAAACTACACACACACACATATCACCTATATCACTAAGCTCCCTGGGGGTAAATCACCTAGGAATCGATTGGGAAGAGAAATTTTACCTGACCTATGCATAATGTATTGTCTAGAGATATTACTCAAGTCAAGTAGTTTGTGAAGGAGCGCTAGGGAGACTAGGTCGTATAAGGCCGCCGTTATTTATATGCTTGAGATGAGGTTATTTCTGATAGACTTAGGGATCTTGATTTCTTCAGGATTCAGTCCCAGATGGACGGCTGCGAGTTAACAACTTTATCTTTGTTCTCTTTCTGAAGTTTCTATTAGAACAATTGTTCTTTCTCTTGACTGAGTAATTTTATTTCATTGCAATTGCAATGGCATGCTGCTAATTGTTTTGTTATTAGCTTATAGGATATTATTCGTACAAGAAGAAGTTATGGGAGTGGATGGGGAGCACACCACTCCCCCCCCCCCCCCCTCTAGTCCCCTCTTTTTTCTGACTTATATCAGGTCAATATGCTCATTATTGAATTCCTTTTGTTGAGATCATTGTCAAGGCAGTGATGCTCCAATAACAATATAGATACAAATACTGAATCTATTCATAGTGTGGAGCAGTCTGCTATGAGTCCTCATGTTTGTTCCACTTCCATGCTGCAGCATCCTCTTACACATGTTTACCTTAAGGAACTCTTGCCAAAGAAGATGCAAATGGTGAAGAGATGACCAATGTCTGGCTGATGATACATTGTTGTGCTCTGGGCATGTACAAAGAAAAAAATAAACAACCATGGGTGTTTCTTTTACTAGGTGCGTACTGTAATTATTTGACATTTACCTTGCAGCTTTCAGATAACCTGAAGATATCCTAAGGTCATAAGCATAAAAAAGGTTATTTGACGACGAGCCAGTGTGGACGATCAAAGTGTTGGTAGTGTCCACCAAACCTAGCTTTAGGCATCGTACTAGCAGAAAAAAAAATGCAATTCTGTTATGAATATATGCCTCTTTCTAGGCAGTCTCCAAGTGAGTATTTAGCAAAAAACTACCACAATTTGTGAAACCGTGCCTACAAACTACCACTTTACAAATTTATGCCGAAAACTACCATTTTCTCACTAATCTTTGACTAAAAACTATCAAGTCTGGAAAGAGCCCGATTTGGCTCTTTTAAACACGTTTTTGATAGAGTTGGCCCACACATAAGCGGGCTAAAAAAGCAATCAGGTCCTTAGTTTTTTTTTAAATGCAATCCGGTCCTTCAGCGACTGGTGGGGGCCGGCGGCTGCGTGCGCGCGTGCGAGGAGGCGCTGGGATGCGTGACGCGCGCGCTGGCCACGACTGTGGGTCGCGGCAGCCAGGTCCAGCGCGAGGGCCCTGGCGGCGTGGCGAGGAGGCTCGTGCTTTGGCCGTTCTGGTCAGGCGCGGCGTGGATCTAGCAAGGCGAGCTCGCGACGGCCCTGCGAGCTGCGCGTGCTCGGGGCGTGCCGTGGGGAGGATCCTGCTCGCGCTGCTGCGGCGGGCCGGCAGGGCGGCTGCTCGAGCGGCTGCGCAAGGGCTATGCGCGCGGCTGCTTGTGCGCGTGCGGCGGTGGGGCTGTGACGAGGTGCGGCTGTGCAGTGCGACGGGGCTGCGCGAGAGGAGGAGCTCGTGCCCGTGCTACTGCTGCAGGAGAAGGAGAGTTGGCAGAGGAGAAGGTGACGGAGAGGAGGCAGAGGAGAAGGAGACGGAGAGGAGGCAGTGGGGAAGGAGAAGAGGGGTTGGGCTGCTGCGGCTCAGCAAGGAGAAGTAGAGGAGCACGAGCACCGCCGCCACGACGCTCGCCGCTTGCTGGCCGGCTGGCTTGCGTGCAGCCGTAGCCGCAGCCGCCGTTGCCGCGAGCGTGCTGGCCAGCCGTGCTGGGCCTCGCCAAGGACTGGATTGTTTTCTTTTTAAATAAGGACCCGGTTGCTTTTTTAGCCCGCTTATGTGTGGGCCAACTCTGTCAGAAACGCGCTTAAAAGAGTCAAATTGGGCTTTTTCAGACTTGGTAGATTTTAGTCGAGGATTAGTGAGAAAATTGTAGTTTTCGGCACAAATTTGTAAAGTGATAGTTTGTAGGCATGGTTTCATGAACCGTGGTAATTTTTTTGCTAAATACTCTCTCCAAGATGAGTTGGAAATGCGGGCCATGATGAGTTATTCTGACTTGTTCATGTTCACGCCATCTAGACATAGTTTATTTATCCTTATGGAACAACCTTTGGGTGTATGTTTGCCAGTGTGCTACTATGATGTGTTGCCTTTTAAGTAGACTAGCGGTTGGGGCACGCCACCTGATAGAAAGTTGGGCGGTGCCATGTTGAACACGCCCCTTCCACATTGCTGGATGTACTTCACAGTGTTAAAGAAAGTGGCTTAAGAGTCATATTATATTAATATGTCTTTATAGTTTACATGACCGACAACCTAAACAACAGTTGTTCACAAGCAACACACAGGGCACAAAAGCGAAGGTAGAGGAACAATCAATCTATCCCTCGTGAAAAGGAGGTTCTGCCCAAACGAAAGAGAGACAGTAGGTTTTTCGTACGCCAGTAACCTACGCACTATGCATGTTAAGATCTGCTGATGTGGCAAGTTGATGACGTGGACATGATGCATGTTAAGATAAATATTATAGTGGGGATCAATCATTTAGGTATATAGGATAACATAATAGTATTGTTGGGGGGGGGGGGGGGGGCATTGCCCCCCTACCCTGAGTGTTTACATTAGAAATTTTGTGGTCATGGACTTCGCCAATGTTGATGAAACCAAGCACCAAAGCCATTCACGTGTGGGTCGCATTTGAGGGTCCGTGTTGATACCGAACTTTTATCATTACACCCATCACGAAAAATACCGAATATGAAGCTGTATGGGTTGCTGCTCAAAATAGAAGAAAACAAATATGAGATGAAATAACATAGAACTCCATAATTTAAAATTGCATAGCTAGCAAACTAACCCTTGTAATTGCGTATGTTGTAAGCACAGTTATCCAGCCGACTAGGGCGGGGACGACAAACGATAACTTAAACAAATTCAAATGAGCCCACACAATGAACAAGATCAAACTGATTGCTGCGGCTGTGGTAAGCAGTGCGATTAGAACCATCAGGTTGCCTGGTAAAGAGAGTCTCTTTAAAATTGGTGTGTCAAGGGAGAATTTAGAGGCAAAATTTTTGTTTGCATCCATACCGAGGATAAAGAGGTGCATCGTCACGTTGGCGGATACATTAAAAACTCCAACCAGTGCAATATCGTAAGGAGACTTTTTGCGGAACTTGAGCATCACGTACCACACTAGGGGGAATCAGAACATAGTTACATTGTTAGAAAGAGAAGTGGTATGCCTACGAGAAGGACATAGATGTATCTTACCGGTGGGTACAGTGAGAAGAGCCGAGATGTATGTGCCCCATGATATCTCTGTGTGTGTCTCGAAGAAATCTAAGATTCGACGGGCCTTAAAATATAGGATTGCGATGCTGCTGGACACACAAAAAAAATTTCATACGTCGTCGATCATCACAGCATGTGACGGCGACTGATACGTCGTAGCGCCGGGAGGACCTTGCGCCACTTCCGTGCCCCGATGACGATCCACGCCATGGAGGCAGTTCTCACTGAGGCGAACACCACCAGGGCGGCGATCATGGGGATGTTGTTGGGCAAGCATTTAGGGGAGGGTAGACCGGCACCACTAGCGCCGACCACTTCGTTGTCAGCTCGTCGCCACGATGCATAGCACTGCCATAGCTGCTAACATGTTGTCGATGTGCTTGCTCTGCTCTTTTAGAAATGAGTCTCAAGCCAAGCCCAATTTTAAATTAACAAAGTCATCAACCGGCCAAAGATTACGACAACCAACAACTTATATGAAAAAAGAAAGTGATACGTACAAAAAATATCCATGATTTTAGAAAATGTTTGAAAATCTTTAAAAATGTTTACGAGTTTGAAAAAAAATCACGAGTTTAAAAAATGTTCATGATTTTCAAAAATTGTCGACGATTTCCTGAAAATGAGAGTGATATTGTATCTCTTGGGTTGGGAGAAGACACAGTGAGCCTCTTGGGTTGGTCCATGCCCGGGCGGTCTGTTTTTTAAGTTTGTTTTCCTTTTCCATCTTTTTTTCTACTTTAACTAGTTTCGGACTTCAAAAAAGCTTCGAAAATTAAAAAAATAGAATTTTGAAATAAAATGTCTAATAATTCGTAAATCTTTGTGGATTCAGAAAATGTTCACGACTTTTAAAACATGTTCACAGGTTCAAAAAATGTTCGCAATTTTGAAAAAAAGTTCGTGAAGTCAAAAAATGTTAATGATTTTTAAAAAGAGTTCATGTATTAAAAATGTTATTGAAATTTAAAAAAGAATTGCCAATACAAAAACCTTTCATGAATTGAAAAATATCCTAAAAATTAAGAAACTGTTCATGACTTACAAAATAGTTTATTGATTCATAAAATGTTAGCTGATTCAAAAAATGATCATGCATTTCAAAAAATAATCGTTAAATCAAAAAAATGTTCATGAATTTCAAAAATTGTTCCACAAATTTTTTATGTTTGTCGAATCTAGAAATGTTCGCCTATTCCAGGAAAATATTTTAAAACAAGCTTGTAATTTTTTTAAATGTTTGCAAATAGTATAGTATGTTCATGAATTCAAAAAATATCCATGATTTTGGAAAATGTTTGAAAATCTTTAAAAATGTTCAGGAGTTTAAAAAAATGGTCATGATTTTCAGAAATTGTCAACGATTTCCTGAAAATGAGAGTGATATTGTATCTCCATGATGCAGCAAAATGTGGTCATGACCATTGGAAGTTATAAAAAAAATCACCTGTTGCAACGCTCGGGACGTTTTGCTACTATTATCCCGTGGTGAATTATCGCCCAAAGGTGTGCAATAACTTCAAAAGTATTGTGTGGGCATATAATAGCAAAATATAAAGCTCAAACAGGACTTGATTTTTGAAACTAATCGCATTCTCTGAAATTTGCTAAAAATAAAAAGAGGTTAAATTAAGCATGTTTTAAACCCAAAAAACCGAGAAGACGGCCAGGCCCATATTCCAGCTCGTACACCTCTCGCCTCTCGCGCTTCCAAACCCTGCTGCCGCCGTCGCGCTCGCCTCCTCTTCCCCGCTCCATCTCTCCGATCAGGGTCAGGTCGACGAGCGCGGGCGGCGGGGTCCGTCGGAAAGCTCGCCGGCAAGGGACGATCAGTCTTCTCCCCTCTTTCCTCGGAGTAGTAGGTCACCGGAGGCAAGCGATCTCCTCTAGCTCCGGCGGCGCCACCATCAGGAAACGGCGACCTCGAGGCCGACCAGGTCTTGCAGTGGTTAGACAACGTGGGCGAACAGGTAGTTCAGCTACGGCTAGCTGCGTCCTTCTGGGTTCGTAACCCTCCTTAATTGCCAGGGTCGCACTGCCTGCCTCTGAATCGGAATAATTTCTACGGTTTCTTTGTCAGATTATTACTCGCATATATGCATTGTGGCTCTTATATCTCAAATACTTTCTTCTTCAAACAAGAAACCAACTGTTTAATTAGGGCACCTGCAAGTGTTAAATTGCAGTTTACTTGTTTAATTAGGGCACCTGCAAGTGTTCAATTGTTTTGTGGCTTTTCCTTTCATATTGTGTTAAATTGCAGTTCACCTGCTTTGTGGGTTATAATTAGGGCGCCTGTAAATACTTGCTTGTTTTGTTGCTTTTCCTTTGGTTTGGTATTTTTGCCCAAAACAATTGCCTTTCTAGCTTATGCCTGCCGCACCAGACCAACTACCAATTCCATGACTTTTTGTTAGTGCATCGCGTGGAACAGATGAAAGGAGCAGTGAGATTGTGTTGATCAATAGGTTTGGATCTCGGTTTGCGTCTGTGATTCTAGCAGTACACACCAGGAAAGATAGTGCGGGCACCTTGGAATTTTGTTGGCAAATGGCGATCAACGGTAGTAGCTCCAGCAAAAGAAAAGTTGAAGCGCAGCAAGAGGGGGAGAGCAGCTCCAAGAAGCTGAATGTCACCGTGGGGTTGGAGACCCTTGACTGTAGTATCTGCTCTGCGCCCCTCAGGCCTCCGATATTCCAGGTACCGCATCTATGTGTGTGATCACTTGTCTTTCAACTCAAGCTTTTATTTCAGTTATTATAAAGCAGAAGTTAAAAGAAGAGCTTGGATGAATCTATTTTTGGATGTAGTGCTACTTAATTGGACAGAAAGTGTTTCTTGTAAACCTTACATAATTAGCTATGTTAGCTCAAATAATGGAATGTTTGTGGTAGTAACCTATCATGCTGTCATGTAGTATTTCGATTCTTTGTTTCTGGTAAGATTTATTCTTACTGGGATTCTTTTAATTCTTTCTATTCCGCAGTGCTCTGTGGGGCATTTCATATGCTCCTCGTGCCGTGAATGCGAGGATCAACTGGACCACAAGTGCTCCACATGCTCTGTCAAAACTTCCTACAAGCGCTGCTTTGGAATGGAACATGTCGCCCAGTCAGTCACAGTTGCTTGCTCCAATGACAAGTACGGATGTGCGGAGAAGTTCACCTACTAGAAGAAAGAAGAACACGAGAAAGCATGCCCGAATGCCCCATGCTTCTGCCCAGAGTCCGGTTGTCAATTCGCTGGGCCAACAAAGATGCTCCTGAACCATTTCACTACCCAGCACAAGTGTCCATCTACAAAACTACCAAACTCTGGCACGGTGTCTCTCCACCTGAAACCGGGCTTACATGTTCTGCAATGCACCGGCACCAGCTACTTTATCTTGCTCAGCATGGCATCGAAGCCTTTTGGACATGCCATCTCAGTCGTCTGCGTCCAACCAAACGTTACGGAATTCAGGTTCGCATGTACTATGAGCTATGACTGCCTAACGACCGGCTGCTGTGGAAGTACAAGCTGCCACATAAGGAGCTCTTCGCTCTCTGATGGGCTTCCGACAGTGTATGACTTGATACTTCCCAAGGGAAAGGTTTCTGATGATGAAAACAGCATCGTGCTCAAAGCCACCATTCGTCGTCAACCATTAGGTCTCAGCAGATCTTGTTTTCGAGAAATGGGTCCGACTCCTGCACTTGAACGAAATCCCGATACTTGTGATGTTGAGGAGGAGGAGGAGGATCATGAGGAAGAGGAGGAGCATAATGAGGAAGAGTTGGATGATGATCATGAGGACGAGGATGATGATGATGATGATGATGATGATGAGGAGGAGGAGGAGGAGGAGGAGGAGGATAATGAAGAAGAGTTGGATGATGATCATGAGGACGATGGTGATGATGATGAGGAGGAGGAGGTGGATGAGGACTAGGAGGATAAACCTTGAAGTCTCAGCGGCCAGCAGATCCAGTCTTCGAGGAAATGCCCCGACTCCTGCTGTTCAACGAAGATCCTACTCTGACACTGATGATGTGGATAATACACCTTTAAGTACCGGCCTTGTTTCGAGAATTGGGCCAGATCCTTCTGCTGGGTTTTCTTCTACCTCTTTTTTACCTTCTAGGCTTTGTGTGACTTTCAGTTTAAAATCGGCTATCTCAGCTGATTGATGTCGTTAGCTCTGTATTCATAACTTAAATATTAGTACAAAAACAAAGTCAGGAGAAAACCCTTCAGGTTACCTCAAATAAGTACTCCCTCCGTTCGGAATTACTCGTCCAAAAAATGAATGTATCTAGATGTATTTTAGTTGTAGATACATCCATTTTTGTGACAAGTAATTCTGAACCGAGGGAGTATCAGTCTTGCTCGTTTATGCTAAAGGCTTAGCGTGGACTTGCTGCCATTTTGCCTGGCCTCAAAAAAGTATGAACCACCACCTTTTTGCATACTAGCAGGCATTGCTTCTTTTCGGTTTCTGTGTGACTACATGAGATCCGAAGATCGCAGGTGGCCGCAATATCTTGAGGGTCATAAGATGAGATGTTTTTCAGAATGCTGAGGACAGTCAGAATCAGATTTTTGATTATCTGGAGAGGAAAAAAAATGAAACCCTCTGTAATTTTTGGCTGGAGTAGTTGATGATTCTGAAGTTTGATTTTTCTTAAGATTTGTTTGTTTGCCTTTCCCGGACTCTGCCGCCGCCAGCACCCCGCACTCGTCTCAGCGCGAGGC